>NC_050183.1:32379759-32424759 GCF_008315115.2 Sander lucioperca
CAGTAACAGACCTGACAGTAACAGACCTGACAGTAACAGACCTGACAGTAACAGACCTGACAGTAACAGACCTGATAGTAACAGACTTGACAGTAACAGACCTGATAGTAACAGACCTGAGAAAAACGTCCCCGTGAACACGTATCAATAGATTAAAAATAACGTGACCATTTCACGAACTGCCGTGAGACCGGGCTGTGGAAGAATACAAAGTAATGTTGTTTTTTTAAAATTAGAACTTTATTGATATTCATAGCAATTTTATGACATCACATGACGTCATAGGAACCCAGCTGCAGTGTGACATCACCGCTTCCCCCCCTCCCCCCCCTGAGTCATGCTGCAGTAATAAACTGCTGAGTCGCTCTGCGAGGAGTCGGTCAGCAGCAGCGAGCCGTCGGCCGCGGCTGCGACTTTCTCCGGGCCGAGGCCGGCGCCGTACGTCACGTTAGACGCCGCGGTGCAGCGGAAGCTCAGCAGCAGCTGGGGACGCTGTCCCGCCAACTTCCTGTACCAGCTGACCGTCCACTTCCTGTTAACGAGACAGAGATGGCAGAAAAAAGGTCAAAAAGTTCAAAAAAATCTCGGAAATGAGAAAAAAAATTTGAAAAAGGAATCCCAAATTGTTAAATTGCCAAAAAGGTTGAAAATAAGTTTTAAAAAATATACAAAAAAATGTCACAAAAAAACAGAAATAAAAGACAAAAAATGTGTAAAACACAAATGTTGAAGAAAAAATTGACGAACGCGCCAGAGAAAGCGGCGAGGAAGTGACCTCCCGTTGGTTACCTGGTGCACGGGGGCGGGGCATCAGCGGCGTCCAGCAGGGGGCAGCGCAGCGTGGCGTTCTCCCCGACTCTCACCAGGACGCCGGAGGTCGGCGGGGCAACGGTCGGCGGGGCAACAGTCGGCGGGGCAACGGTCGGCGGGGCAACGGTCGGCGGGGCAACGGTTGGCGGCCAACACCAGACACCTCAAACATCAATCAACCTTCAGTTATTAATGCTTTGTTGACATTGTTGACAAAAGATAGATTTATTACACACACACACACACACACACACACACACACACACACACACACACACACACACACGCATGCATGCACGCAAACACACACACACACACGCACACACACACACTCCCACATGCACACACACACACACATGCACACACTCCCACATGCACGCACGCACATGCACACACTCCCACACACACACACACACACACACTCACTCCCACACACACACACACACCCACACACACACACACACACTCACACACACACACTCACTCCCACATGCACACACACGCAGACGCATACACACACACACACACACACACACACACACACCGTTCTTTCTCTCAACTCACAAAATACTGAAAGTAGAAAATCTTCACGTTAACGAGCTGACATGTTTGATTGTTTACATTCAGATAATATAGTAAACAAAAACGTTACTTTACATATTCATTTTAATATTGACTAAAATAATTGATGATTAAGATTTTTTTCTATAATAAAGCAGCAACTTAAATAAACTTTCCTCTCAAAATGTTCAACTGTTTGAACTTTTTCTCTCAAGTATCTGTCCAATGTGACGCGTTTTGTCCCAAAAATATTCTGTTAAATATGAAACACAACAAACTAAAACACAGCAGGAAATCTCCATATTTCAGAGGCTGAAGACAAAGACTCATGGATTATTAGTGGACACACACACACACACACACACACACACACACACACACATTAGTGGACTAATAGATAATAATTAGAACTCACCACTGAGGGAGAGGAGGATCACAGCGACCAGCTCAGACTCCATCTTTATCTCTAACTGCTGCTGCTGTTGTTCCTAAAACCAACCGAGCGTCTCCAAACAACAGCCAACTGACACACCGTGTGGACCACAGTCTGCTTATATCCTTGGGGTATTTACTCCGTCTCTGGGGGTGCGGAGGATCACAACATCCCGCGTAGATTCTGCCCTTTACACACTTACAACTAGACTTGTTGCACCCACCAGACTCCATGTAAATAATCAGGACTTTTAGCGTGTATTCAATTCACCCATTTACATGTGGAAATATACTGGCTCTATACACGCTAAAAGTACTGATTATTTACATGGAGTCTGGTGGAAATATTCTGTCCATTCTCTGGACAGAATGACTGCAGAATGAAAGAGGAAAAGAGGATCAGAATAACAATCAGCGGACTGATAATCAGCGAGGTAAGGTAGCAGTTTGTTCCCTTTAAAAGTTAAGTCAAGTTAAGTTATGACCCTGAAATAAAAAGGTCCTAAACGTGATGCCCAGGGCTCTGACTACGTGCTGAGAAAAAGCCAGGCTACGGTATCTACGGTATCTATGGTAGATTTTGAATCCTTGTTTATAGCATTATGTCAAAAAAAAAATATTTTTAATTTTTTTTTTTTATATATGTAGTCGGCCTATATAAAAAAAATACAAAAAGAAAATGTTTATTAAATATTACTATTCATATATACAGTCTATGGCTTTGATGTTATTAAACGTAATGCTAAAATAATTAGAAAAAGATCCTCAACAGCAAACAAGTATGGAGTACCCCCCCCATTCTGGAGTTTTAAAAGTTAAACAGAAAGACCACAAACACATCACAGTAACTTTATGCTTTTATTGTGAAAAGAGACAGAATTCAAAACAAAACGTGACAGAAGTCAACGGCATTTCTGCAATTTCATGATCACAGCTTCCATCTTTAAAGAAGTTTACAATGTTCACCAGGAATCTGTTCAATCATTCTGAATTATTTCATACAAAGTTCATTCATTAGTTCATAACAATAACCTGAAATATTTCTGTAAGTGTGATCCTGTACAGACTCAACTGATCAGCAGTGAGAAACAGGAGGAGACTCTCCGTCCTCCAGAGGACTCAGAGACACTGAGGTACCAGGAGACAAGAACCTGAACCCAGGATAGAGAGGCTGAGTGAATGTGGTGTTGAAGGTGTGGATGTGGATCAGTGAGTCAGAGGAGACTGTGTAGAAGGACAGAGAGCCAGCAGGACAGTCCACATACACTGCTACTCTACCAGAGACAGGGGAGGAGGAGATGGGTGTTAGTCTACCAGAGGCAGAGGAGGAGGGGATGAATGTTATTCTATCAAGGGCAGAGGAGGTGAATGTTCTGGTGCTATTGTGCCAGACACAGTAACCATCATCAGAGCAGATCAGACTCCAGGACTGATCATTATATCCAAACACACAGTCAACACTGTCTCCTGTCCTCCTGATTCCTCTGTAACTCACTGATATATCAACCCATCCTCTCCTCTCAACCTCCCAGTAACAGCGACCAGTCAGACCATCTCTACACAGCAGCTGTTTCCAGTAGTCAAACCTCTCTGGATGATCAGGATATGGCTGATACTCCTCCACTAATGTCACCTTCCTGTTGTTGTCAGACAGTTTGAGGTTTCTGTTCACTGTGTTTGTGTCCAGTGTGAGTTTACAAGTATCTGACGGAGAGAAGGAGACACAACACAGCTGCAGTTATTAACCAATCAGCACGTAGATGATGACATCAGAGGGTTTGATGAGTGATGTCACAGTTTGATGAATATAAGAAAGCTTTTTTGCACACCTCTTTTGTCAGGCAGGTGTGTAGGATATGATCAAAAGTAGCAGATCAAAATTTTTAGAGAAGATCCCGCACACTGACCATTACACAAGCAATAATTTATTTAGAAGGTCTCAGACCTTCATCAGGTAAATTTAGGTTTGATAAATGAAATTAAAAACACACTTACACTTCCTCAGACCTGGTCTCAAATATCTGACTCCAGCAGGCTCCACCCTGAAAGGAGGAGGGGGGGGGGGGGGGGGGGCATTACATCACTCTCATACACACAGCTTCATCTGATCAAATGTAGGGTTAGAATTTACTCATTTTATATTCATATAAGAGGGAGAGAGAGAGAGAGAGAGAGAGAGAGAGAGATAAAGAAAGAGAGAGAGAGAGAGAGAGAGACAGAAATGACAAGTAGTTTTAAACTGAGATAAACCTTTATTTTCAAAAAATCTAACCTTAAGAAGAGGAAAACAACAGCTAACTCGGCTAACACAACAGCTAACTCTGCTAACAACAACTAACTCTACTAACACAACAGCTAACTCTGCTAACACGACAGCTAACTCTGCTAACAACAGCTAACTCTGCTAACAACAGCTAACTCTGCTACCAACAGCTAACTCTGCTAACACAACAGCTAACTCTGCTAACACGACAGCTAACTCTGCTAACAACAGCTAACTCTGCTAACAACAGCTAACTCTACTAACACGACAGCTAACTCTGCTAACACGACAGCTAACTCTGCTAACAACAGCTAACTCTACTAACACGACAGCTAACTCTGCTAACAACAGCTAACTCTGCTAACAACAGCTAACTCTACTAACACGACAGCTAACTCTGCTAACACGACAGCTAACTCTGCTAACACCAGCTAAGGACAGAGAAGAGGAGCAAGAAGGCTATGCTACACTAAGCTAAAGACCAAAAGGCTCCGACCTGGTCTCAAATATCTGACTCCAGCAGGCTCCACCCTGAAAGGAGGAGGGGGGGGGGCATTATATCACTCTCATTCATTTGATCACATGTAGGGTTATATATTCATATAAGAGGGAGAGAGAGAGCGAGAGAGAGACAGAGAGAGAGAGAGAGAGAGAGAGAGAGAGAGAGGGAGAGGGAGACAGAGAGAGAGAGAGAGGGAGAGAGAGAGAGAGAGAGAGAGAGAGAGAGAGAGAAAGAGGGAGAGGGAGAGAGAGACAGAGAGAGAGAGAGAGGGAGAGAGAGAGAGAGAGGGAGAGAGAGGGAGAGAGAGAGGGAGAGAGAGAGAGAGAGAGAGAGAGAGGGAGAGAGAGAGTGAGAGAAAGTGACAGAAATGACAAATAGAGATAAACATTTATTTTTCAAAAAAATCTAACCTTAAGAAGAGGAAAACAACAGCTAACTCTGCTAACAACAGCTAACTCTGCTAACAGCTAACCCTGCTAACACACAGCTAACTCTGCTAACAACAGCTAACTCTGCTAACAACAGCTAACTCTGCTAACACACAGCTAACTCTGCTAACACACAGCTAACTCTGCTAACAACAGCTAACTCTACTAACACAACAGCTAACTCTGCTAACACAACAGCTAACTCTGCTAACAACAGCTAACTCTGCTAACAACAGCTAACTCTACTAACAACAGCTAACTCTGCTAACACAACAGCTAACTCTACTAACAACAGCTAACTCTACTAACACAACAGCTAACTCTGCTAACACAACAGCTAACTCTGCTAACAACAGCTAACTCTACTAACACAACAGCTAACTCTGCTAACACAACAGCTAACTCTGCTAACAACAGCTAACTCTGCTAACACACAGCTAACTCTGCTAACACACAGCTAACTCTGCTAACAACAGCTAACTCTACTAACACAACAGCTAACTCTGCTAACACAACAGCTAACTCTGCTAACAACAGCTAACTCTGCTAACAACAGCTAACTCTACTAACAACAGCTAACTCTGCTAACACAACAGCTAACTCTACTAACAACAGCTAACTCTACTAACACAACAGCTAACTCTGCTAACACAACAGCTAACTCTGCTAACAACAGCTAACTCTACTAACACAACAGCTAACTCTGCTAACACAACAGCTAACTCTGCTAACAAAAGCTAAGGACAGAGAAGAGGAGTAAGAAGGCTATGCTACGCTAAGCTAAGGACCAAAAGGCTCCAAACAAAAGGAAAAACCCACCAAAGGCTAGCACCGTCTCCTTCCCACTCAAGAGAAGTGTAGTAGAGTATTAAGATAAGCTTCCTTCATATCCACAAAAGATTAATTTGTAATTTCTACTTCAAGAAACCAAGGCTAGCCTGTGCTAACTTAACATAGCGTGCTAATTAGCATCACAGGGAGCAGCAGAGCAGCAGTTAGGAACTGAAACAATGTTGGGATCTCCCGGGGGAGAGCCATGACTCCTTGTGATTGGCTACCCAAAAGAAATTAAAAGTACACAGACCAAGAAATTTATAAACACAAACAACTCAGAGAAAACAATCTTTGTTGTCCCTCGGATGACGCATTGACGCCCTTATATGGGCCTAATGTGTGACGGACCTGCCTTCCATTGGTTTACAAGACAAAAACAAGGGTCTCCCAAAGCATTATGTGAAACAAAATGGATGGTTAGCATCAGAACTAGCGGCGATCAGCGGCCGAAAATTCACAAATTATGGACATAAAGTGGATCAATCTTGGAAGTAAGAGTTTGGACTTATTGCTCAAAGACCCGGAAAAAAGGTACAAGTTCCAGGCGGGATAGAAAACCTCCTGTAGGAGCTACAAAGACCCCAAAGACACCCCTGTGACGGCCAGAGTGTTAGCTTTTAGCTGGAAAAGATGGTAAGTCTCTAGCTCTTATTGCTGTAAAAGTTTTAAAAATATGAATCAGAGATGCTGTTTTCCGTTATTTTTTGTCATATACGACAAGCTCGGGCAGATAGGAAGTTATCATTTTAGTTCCTGGAGATGTTCTCCTTTAAAACTTCCTACATAAATATCTCCTTTTTGTTCATCAGTGTTTGTACCTGAGAGTGTCCAGTCTCCAGAGAGGATCCTTCAGTCCCGCTGACAGTAGCTTCACTCCTGAGTCTCCTGGATGATTGTAGCTCAGGTCCAGCTCTCTCAGATGGGAGGGGTTGGAGCTCAGAGCTGAGACCAGAGAAGAACAGCCTTCCTCTGAGATCAGACAGCCTGACAGACTGCAAACACACAGAACAACACACAGGAACCCTCGGTCGACACGTGGAGCCATGTGTTTATTTTATGTTGGTTTTTTGTCCAGGTACAATTTGGACCAGATTTATAATACATCTTTATAATCATATGCGGTATTTAATTATTCAACAACAAAAGTAAATTGTGAAAAATCCTCATGTAAAGTAATTCTCTGAGTCTAATAACTACTGCCCAAGTTTATCATATCAACAGACACAAAGCTACATGTTAGCTGTTTATCAACTAAAGTTAATCAGAATTTAAATGGTCATCAGTTGAATGGGTTAATGAATCCTGACCTGAGAGTCTCCAGTGTGCAGTGTGGACTCTTCAGTCCATCAGAGATCAGCTTCACTCCTGAATCCTGCAGGTTGTTGTTACTCAGGTCCAGCTCTCTCAGACTAGAGGACTTGGAGCTGAGAACTGAGGACAGAGCTTCACAGCTTCTCTCTGACAGGTTACAGCCACTCAGTCTGGAGAGACAACAGGAAGGAAACAAGTTATTTATTATTATCTCCTGTTGAAAGATATCAGAGTATTTATTGATGAATAAATCCCACTTACAGAGCTTTGTTGGAGGCTTTGACCACTGGCAGCAGCTTCAGAAGAGCCTCCTCTGAAGCAGATTATTTCTTCAGGTCAAACATATCCAGATCTTCTTCTGATGACAGTAAGATGAAGACCAGAGCTGACCACTGAGCAGGAGACAGTTTAGCTGTAGAGAGACGGCCTGATCTCAGGTACTGTTGGATGTCCTCTACTAGAGAACGATCATTCAGTTCATTCAGACAGTGGAAGAGATTTATGCTTCTCTCTGCAGTCAGATTCTCACTGATGTTCTTCTTGATGTACATGACTGTTTTCAGATTGGTCACTGAGCTACTTCCTGTCTGTGTCATCAGACCTCGTAGGAGATTCTGATTGGTCTGCAGAGAAAGACCCAGGAGGAAGCGGAGGAACAAGTCCAGATGTCCATTTGCACTCTTTAAGGCCTCGTCCACAGCACTCTCGTAGAAACGTGTTGATGAGGGTTTTCTTCCTGACAGCAGGTTGACTCCAGTGTTGGTGAATGTCAGATGAACATGAAGAGCAGCCAGAAACTCCTGAACACTCAGATGGACGAAGCAGAACACCTTGTCCTGGTACAGTCCTCTCTCCTCTTTAAATATCTGTGTGAACACTCCTGAGTACACTGAGGCTGATGTGATATCGATGCCACTCTTTCTCAGGTCTGATTCATAGAAGATCAGGTTGCCTTTCTGCAGCTGCTCAAAAGCCAGTTTTCCCAGAGACTTGATCATCTTCCTGGTGTCTGGACTCCAGTGTGGATCTGGCCCTGCTCCTCCATCATACTTGATGTTCTTCACTTTGGACTGAACCACCAGGAAGTGGATGTACATCTCAGTCAGGGTCTTGGGCAGCTCTCCTCCCTCTTCGGTCTTCAACACGTCCTCCAGAACTGTAGCAGTGATCCAGCAGAAGACTGGGATGTGACACATGATGTGGAGGCTTCGTGATGTCTTGATGTGGGAGATGATTCTGCTGGCCTGCTCCTCATCTCTGAATCTCTTCCTGAAGTACTCCTCCTTCTGTGGGTTAGTGAACCCTCTGACCTCTGTCACCATGTCAACACACTCAGGAGGGATCTGATTGGCTGCTGCAGGTCGTGTGGTTATCCAGAAGCAGTTTCCCCCTGATGAGGTTTGTCAGCAGCACACCCACTGAGGTGGACTCTGTAACATCAGTCAGGATTTTAGTGTTGATGAAGTCCAGAGGAAGTCGACACTCATCCAGGCCGTCAAAGATGAACACAACCGGGAACTCTTCAAAGCTGCAGATTCCTGCTTCTTTGGTTGCACTAAAGAACAAATGAACAAGTTCCACCAAGCTGTACTTTTCCTCTTTCAGCATATTCAGCTCTCTGAAGGTGAATGGAAATGTGAACTGGATGTCCTGGATGGATTTGCCTTCAGCCCAGTCCAGAGTGAACTTCTGTGTTAAGACTGTTTTCCCGATGCCAGCCACTCCCTTTGTCAGCACTGTTCTGATTGGTTCATCACTTCCAGGTGGGGTTTTAAAGATGTCTTCTCGTCTGATTGTTGTTTCTGGTCTGTCTGGTTTCCAGCATGTTGTTTCAATCTGTCTGACCTCATGTTCAACATTGACCTCTGCAGTCCCTCCCTTTGTGATGTAGATCTCTGTGAACATCTGAATCAGAAGGGTTTTGTTTCCTGCTTTAGCAATCCCCTCAAACACACGCTGGAACATGTTATGTAAGTTGGATTTGACTTTTCCCTGGCACTCAGCAAGAATCTCTGAATGAATAAAACAATGAAATCAATGAGGATTTGTTCTGGTGAATGTGAGTTTGCACATTTCTGTATTCATGAAATCTATTCAGCCCATTTGACAACGAGGTCCTGAATATGTTAACTATTGTAAAATTACTTACTATTCCTCAAAAACAACTGATATGTTGGGTGTCTCAGTCATACATCTATGAACTCTTCATTGTCCAAATAAACCAGAAGGTATTTCACTTAATTACAGAGGGGATTAATATTTCACAAGCAGTCTCTTACAGTGATATCAGTGCATGCAAATTTTAACCAGCAGAGTAAACAAAAACAGTCAGATTTTGTTTCATCATTTTTGGTTCTCGGGGACACTAAATTTTGTTTCACTTGTGGATGTTTGGTAGCTTGTTCTGTTGTTGTCAACACAACATACTGTATGTATCTTTGTAGTTAAGAGGGAGACATTGGTAACAAAAATAATGTTTGTTGAAGACTGTGATATATAAGTTTGATCTTTTCGTTACATCCATTTTTTTTAAATTCAGAATATTATGACTTACCTGCAGATACTGAGATGATGTTTGATAACTTCTTCACTAGATCAATTCGTTTGATCTTCACTAAAACTATTGTGGTCACTTTAATGATGTTCATACTGTAGGTCTGGAACATCGTATCCACTGTGTTCCTCCTGTTTACATTCTCCAGTTTACTAATTGGGATTGCTTGGAAGTCTTCAAGGGCCCCTTCCTCCTGTAAGTACCACTTAAACTTTTCAAAGTCGTCGGTTACCAAATTATCTAAAATTCCCAAGACGACTTCTTTAGGCGTCTTCATCTTTTGTCCCTGCACAGATCCAAAAGATACCAAAACCAACACTGTCACTTAACAGAATACTTGGGGGAGTTTAAAAATACTAGTAGATTATGTCATGGTGACATTTGTGTAAACAAATAATAATTCAAGATTCATTCATGGATGATTATATAATGGCAATTAATAAACCAAAAGTAAAGATTCTGCATTCGTTCTACTAGACTTCAGTGTTTTATCTGATAGAGTGGATCACTGTATCATACTTGAAAGGCTCAGGCAGTGGATGGAAATGTTTGGATCAGCTCTGGAGTGGTTTTCTTCTTACATTTCAGACAGGAGTTTTTCAGTTATTGTTCATTACTACGCTCCATCATCTAAATCTATGTCTCAAGGTTCTGTCCTGAGTCCGATGCTGTTTGCTTCATACATTCAGCTCTGGTTTCTCTTGGTCAAATAAGAAGTAATTTAAAAGATATCTCCACAGAATCAGAATTTACTTTAGTGTCATTGTAAGGAGATAGAACAAAATTGTGTGCTACTCTATGGTGCAACATCAAAAACATAACAGTAACAATCCTCTGGTCTATAAAGTGCACCAGATGATTGTGAACAAGATAGATGTAAAAGTAGTTGTTGTACATGTACAGACCATAGATATGGAGTCCAGGTGTGTTTGATGCTGCTGGGCAGACTGACCACTGGGAACTTCTGAGCTCTCCTGGTCCACGCTGTGGAGAAATCAGGAAGAATTAGCTCACATTATGCAATGGTGAAGTCCCTTCAGTTGGCCTCAAAAAGATTTACTGCCCCGCATGAAGGAGTTGAAGTATATCGGGTTTCCTCCTGTTCATTATGTACGTCCTTCCTCTGGGAGAGATCCACCATCATGGCCTCTGTATCCACTGCTAGGCAGACAACACTCAACTCTATCTCTCCTCCAAAACACCAGCCACCCACTCCCCTATCACTATCTGCCTTGCAGACATTTAAACATGGATGCAACAGAACTTCCTCAAACGCAACTGCAAGGAATCTGAAATCATCATCATTGGTCCAAACTACCCGCTCCACCCAGACCTCAACATCAACGGCTCCATCGTTACCCTCCACCCAGGTCCACGACTTCAGAATCACCCTCGACCCCACCCTATTGTTCCTACCCAAAGTTAACCAGGTTACTTGGTTGACACCAGACCCTTCTCAGTTGTAACTGACAGTGGGTCTGGGGAAGGATCATTTGCAGCTCATTTCCAAAGGGGCGTCGCCAACGGACGGCACTCAAATGCCTCTGGCCGCAATTGGATAGTCCTTCAACCAATCAGACCAACGATCCGGGTGACATAGCAGCGACAGCGACATCAACGGGTTGCGCTTCGGTGGCCGCCATGTTGAATGTAAACAAAAAGCTGCTTGCCGTTGCTGCGCTATCGTCATTGTGTAAAGCCTCAACAGTTGTCATTGATGTAAAGCCCACCTCAACAGTTGTAATTGGTGCCTTGATTTGGAAAAATTGGAAATGGGCTTGAATGGGCTCTTGGTCAGACTGACTTGCAGAGCAAATCTCAAATTTGCCAAAAGTTTGTCAGGACTTACCCAGGCTAGTCCCTGCCCTCTGCCTCTACTGAAACACTTATCCACGCCCTCATGACCTCCAGACGTGCCTACTGCAATAGCATCCTCTATGGTAAACCCAACAAGATCCTTAATAAACTCCAATATGTCCAAAACTAGCATCTGCCGCAGAGACCACATCACCACTGACCAAGCACCAAACCTGGAGAGACCGGTCTCTGCAGCTGCTGCCCCCTCCCTCTATGGCGTTATATATGTGTCACATTCCTGAGCGAGTAATTGTATGTTTTGAGCACAGAGAACTATATTTTGCAAGCACATTACATTGCATTTTGAACAGAAATTAACATACGCAAAAAATAATTTAGTTTGAGTAAACAAAAACCTACTATTACTACAGACATTCCTGCTTGTATGTCTCCTATTGTCATTTCTTAGTCTCTTATTGGCAGATATCCACAGATCTGAGTGAACTACGGGAACTGAGTGGTCAAAGCAGCAGCTGTGAAATGGTTGTTGGTGTGTTGTAGCTCAGTTTTAGAGCAAAACTCTGCCCTGAACTCATGTTTAGTTCTAATATTCAGTTGTTCTCATCAGACAATATTTTCTGTTGTTTTAGATTTGGTTCGGTCCAATATTCACTTGTTTTGTGTTCATACTAAGTTTGTTCAAACAAACCAAGAGAAGACATCTAGTTACATTGTTACCTTGGTTCTCTTAGTGAAGAGACTATGCCTCCTCTCAGTTAAATATTCCATATACAAGAATGATTACTACACAGATATAGAGATATATAATCTCCTGTTGTTCCCAGAAACCTCCAAAGAAGGCTTTTGTATGTGGTTGGTGATGGTGTGCCAGAGGGATATGGCGTTATATATGTCACATTCCTGAGTGAGTAATTGTATGTTTTGAGCACAGAGAACTATATTTTGCAAGCACATTACATTGCATTTTGAACAGAAATTAACATATGCAAAAAATAATTTAGTTTGAGTAAACAAAAACCTATTTCGTGCACAATAAATGTATTTGCATGTCTTTCTCTGCTCGCAGGTAGACACTGCTGCGCTCTGGTCATGTCTCCCTCGCTCTCAACCTCTTGACTCTGAGCGCTCGACTCTAGACACGCTCGCTCAGATTTTCACAGCGTTACAAGTGTGCCACAAAACCAACCAATCGCAGAATGAAAAGGTCAATTCTGATTGGCTGTTCTCCTCCAATTAGATTGCAAGTAGCAGGAAACAAAAATCTAGTCTTTTTCAGTTTACACCTGTTGGTACAGCAAATACTGATTACGTGGAGCTGTTCGACTAATGTTACTGGATTAAAACACATTTCGGTCAGTATTTTGTATTATTGACTTATATCACAGAAATGTCTTAATATTTGTGTGTACTATAATGCCGTTGTTTAGTTTGACTCATATCTCCTTGTGTGAGTAACGTTAGTTTGACTCATCCTTCACAAGCAGTCTAGCTCACACACTGCAGCCGCCATGTCCTCTGAACAGGCCTCGCAGCACTGTAACTAGCTAAGTTAGGTCTCGCAATGCGAGACTGAACAGCAGTAGACCTGTCACACTATAGCCACATGTAGCTAAGTAGTTTTTAATACTTTGGTTACATTACCATATTTTATTAACCTGAATTATGTTGCTCTATTAGCTTGCGAAGGAGCTATCCGTTGCTGACGCTAATTCATCTCAAAAAGCAGAAACGTTAGCTAACTACTGCCAAGATATGATTTCACTAGAGACCAGAGAGGTGTTGTAAGACTCGTCAAGTGTTGTCATCTGTTTACGCTGTCTTACAATGAAACCATATCTTGGCAGTAACATTAGTTAGCTACTGCTTTTTGACATAAATTAGCTAGCTAACGTTAGCATTAGCAACGGATAGCTACTTTGCAAGCCAATAAAATATAGCCTTGGCAAACAGAATTAAGGTTAATAAAACACGATAACTATGTAACCAATATTACAAACTTCTTACAAGTGGCTGGATTGTGACGTTTTAGGTGTGTTTGGATGAATATGTTGGATGCATAGCTGGACTTTATCCATGCTGGGCTAATGTTAGATTGCTTGTGAAGAATGACGTTGGTCACACACACGGAGATATGTAATTCAAACAACGGTATTGTGATTAACACAACTATTAAGGCATGTCTGTAATATACCGGTCGGTCAATAATATAAAATACTGTAGATCAGTGCTTTCCAACCCTTCTGGTCTGAGGTTCCCCCCACAGCCCTGTCATATAAACTCACATACCCCGCCCTATCAACTCCCAATGTGTTCACACTATTTATCATATTAAAGTGAATATTCTTACATTTTCATGCAATTGAACTGTAAGATTTCGGTTGGTTTCGTCAGAAATTCTACTAGCTAGCTAGGCCTTTTACTTGAACTGTGGTTAATGTTTCAAAATTCATCCATTACTTTTAGCTAATCATTTCAACTGTTAGCTAAGTCAGTAGGCCACTTTTAGCTGTTTATTTCTACCATTGATTACTTCGCTATGTGTTTAAACATATGTGTTGAGCTGTTTTAGCTGATATATTGTTTACACATACACCCAATGAGACAACACTACTTCTAGTTTATTGGAGGTTTCAGAACAACTCACCTCAGCCTTCGGTTCTTTATTTCAATATGTTCCTCCCTTTCCTTCCGTCTTCGCCTCTTCCTTCTCCTCTTCCTTCTCCTCTCCTCCATTTTATTTGTCCTGTCCCTTACAGGTCGCCTCCTTTTTTAAAGTAGTGTTGGACACAGAGCTGAGTTCAGGTTCAGGTTCAGGTCCAGGTTCAGCAGGATCTGGTCTCTGATGGGTCCTGTTAGAAAGAGAGGAAGACCACTTTTTAATCTCCAGAAACAGAAGCTCCTGGAGAAAGAATGATTTCTACTCTCTGCTCATCCTGCTCTGTCATTCATTCTCTTTCTGAGAGAACAGGAACATTGGAAAGACTCCAGGACTAATGTCATCTTCAAGGCCGGATTTACCACCGGGCCGATTGGGCCGGTGCCTGGGGGCCTCCAAGACCCCACTAACTGTGTGGCCTCATCTTTTTTTTTTATTTAAAATTAAATTAAAATAAAATTAATTAATTAGTGTGTGTTTGTGTGTATGTGTGTTAACAATAATTTAGTTGCACACAAAAAAGTATCATGATCAGTTTTTTGGCTGTCGGCTGTGACTGATGACTACGAGTCAGGTTACCGCGGAAACTGTTGATAGCGGCAAGACAGGCGGTGGAGGATAGAGTGAAAGAGAGTCGAGGACATTGACAGAACAAACAACATGGATAAAAGACGGTGGAGCAGCGGAGCCACAAAACGGAAAGCTAAAAGGGAGAAGGATAGCAGAGAGGATTTAATAAGGAGTAATATTCCAACCATCGACTTTTTTCAAAAGTCGTCTCAACGCTAATAAAGATCCTGGCGGCGCCTGCGGTGATGCTAGTGATGAGGAGTTTAGCACCACATCCAGCCTTCCTATTTCAGATGAACAATTAGAACATCATCAGCACCCTGAGCATCAGCAGCACGACACGACAGAGAACCACAGCCCGGGTGGAGTGACAGACGCCTGTTTAAATGCCCCCCCCCCCCATGGTCTCCGACTCCGCTGGCGCTTCGGAAGGGACTGAAGGCGGCAGAGACCCGGCAGTACGTAGCTACGTTACCAGTTTGACAGCCTCGTTGATCAGACCAGATACGCGGTCTAGGCTTATCAATGCATCATATGTGGGAGTCATTCTCTAGTTGAGGGTACTTTCACGTCATATTACACATAATATTTTAAAAGTAGCCTATATCTTTTGTCTTTTCCCGTCAGTTCACTGCAGAGAATCGGTGAAGTATAGCTTTGTTGTTTTTAATATTTTTAGAACCTTCCGCTGATTAAATCACTTAGGCCTATTCACAAGATGTTATGTTTTTTTTTTTTATTTGAATGTTATTACAGTGTGTTGGTCTTACCAGTGAAGAATTAGTTTGCTGTGTAAGACAGAACGTGATCATTCATATCAGACAATCGGACAGCGAGCAGGCATCTCTGCAACGCCAAAATCACCTAACTGTAGGTCTACTTATTTAATACGGGTTTTGTCACCACCAAATATAATAATTTCTGCAGATAATGTAATACAAAAATGATAAATAAATAAAGTAGGCTATACTTCTTTCTCTAATATGTAAAGTGTGCAAATATACATAAACCATAAGATAATACTGATACTGATACAGATTTTAAGGTGGAAGAAAGCAGTTCTGGTGATTTTTGATGACATGCTTTTCAAAGAAGAGGTTGCTGTCAGAAATAACTCCTGATGGTGGAGATGTGTGAGGAGGGAGACAGAGTGGAGTTGTAGATGGTGAAGTATCCTGATGGTGTAGATGTGTGAGGAGGGAGACAGAGTGGAGCTATAGATGGTGAAGTATCCTGATGTTGATGTGTGAGGAGGGAGACAGAGTGGAGCTATAGATGGTGAAGTATCCTGATGTTGATGTGTGAGGAGGGAGACAGAGTGGAGCTATAGATGGTGAAGTATCCTGATGTTGATGTGTGAGGAGGGAGACAGAGTGGAGCTATAGATGGTGAAGCAAAAGTTGTGCGATGTTTTGAAGAAGAATTTGGGACCGATGATGATTGTGTCTGATTTGTCACAGCTAAGTTTGAGAAAGTTGGTTTGCATCCATGATTTAATTTCACTGAGGCCAATGGTCAAAGTGGAGTGAGTTGCCGTGGTGATGGATTTGGTGGAGATGTAGAGCTGAACAACATCGGCAATGGCGTTACATTGTCAGGTGTCATTACATATCAGGAAATTATGACATAGAATAAAATAGTTGCCATACATTAAGTTGTGCAACTTAACTTTGAGAACTACATTTCACGCTGAGAGTGAGCTGTATAGGCCTATACGTATATATAAGTTATACGCAACCTATTTTCATTCATATATTTGAAACACAGCTCTGTTACACTTTAGGCCAGTAGATGTTGATCATCTGTTTCTCCGTGAAGGGGAGAGACAGTGAGAGAGAGTAAAAGTGGTGCTCAACAATCAGCTGTTTTTCCGAAGTCAGCTCTATAGGCTGTAATTTCATAGATTTTAATCTGCTTTATTGCAATAAATTCTGTTGATTTTGTTCTGTGATAGTTTCAATTTTGTCCTTTGTTTTATAGATATTTATAGAGTCACAATTAACATCACAAGAAATGCAGTTGGAGAAAGTGGTTTTGTTTTAAACTAAAGAAAAACCCACAGCTTACATTTATAGTTTCTAAAAATGTAGATGCTGTGTGAGTTTAGGCCATAAATTCTGAGAGGGGGGGGGGGGGGCCCCAAGATGTTGTGCCCAGGGGCCTCTGCTTTCTAAATCCTGGTCATCTTTCTGTCCTCTAATGGAGACAAGACTCTAGTATGACAATCAATCTCACCTTTCTGTCCTGTGCATCTTCCTCCACACATCACTACAACAGTAACAGAGGCATTTAGGTCTCTACATTTTATTGTGAAAGGTTCCAGAGGAAACAGTAGAGTCCTGTTGTGTCTGACTTTACGCTGGTGGAGACGATGGTTTGTTTTCTGACAGCAGGAGAAATTTTCACAATAAGAGCTTTGTTTCTTCTCTCTGTGTAACTGTGGTTGTTGTTGTCAGAATGCAACACGAGGAACTTTCCACACGTCTGTAGAGGTTAAGAGTGCTTTTCACTGATTGGCCACAGGAAGTAAAAACGTCATTCTCTGCAACAATATGATGGTTTTACACACACACACACACACACACACACACACACACACACACACACACACACACACACACACACACACACACACACACACACACACACACACACACACACACACACCTTTTTCTTACCGCCTTTAGAAAAACAAAAACTGAATTTAAACTGTGCTGTGTTGATAAAGGTTTGTTGTACTGCATTACCCAGAAGTCTTAGCATGCCAGAAGCACAGGAAGTGAACAGTGTGTTTGGTGCGAGGAGCGAGTAGCCTACATGTGTTGAGTAATAAAGAGTTCTCATAAGTAAGCATGCTGCCGCGCCCAGTTTGTCATACATAAGGAACAAACATAACATGGGGTCAGATAATGTTTAAAGAGTACCCCCCCCCCCCCCCACCCCCCGTGGTACAGACGGAGAGACGAAGTGTTCCTCTTATTTAGCGTTTCTGCTGCTAAACGCATATATCATAAGAAATAAAGGATGTATAAGACAGAAATAAAGGATCTATATAAGACAGTAACACTCCCAGATACCTACACAACATGGTGGCGGATCTTTGTGAAGACGCCAGTTTGAATTAATCACAAGTCCAGTTGAGTTGGTTTCTCTGCAGCTTTCTGCTCTTAAACTAAACTAACCACAGCTGGAGTTCACCAGTCAAACTTTACAGACATTTTATATATATATATATATATAAACATTACAGACATTAGAGTTAAATTACCTTCAGCTGGAGCTTCACACGGAGAGAAAAAACTGCATCACAAACTCTGGAAAGTGGAAGTAAACTTAAAGTAAAGAGGAACCATGCAGAGAGGCGGAGCATTACCAAATGTAGTAACACACAGACTGCATCAAACTGAGCCAAAGCTCATTCTCGTCTCCCTCCTTCATTTTACAGTCCAATGGTGGCTAGAACGGCTCCGGGTCAAACGTCAATATGGAATGTATTAATCTGCCTTATTTTTTCTCACATTAATTAATCAAAATGAACGCGTTATTTTGACAGCCCTAATACATACATACATACTGTATATATATATATGTTTTTTCTAGGTCAAAATGTTAAATGAAAACGTTTTTGTAGATTCTTTTCTCAGATTATACATATTCCATATCTGTGTCTGAAAGTTTGGAAAAACCAGAGCAGATATCACTCAGAAAGAAGTCCAACTGTAGGTGTTACTTACTTACACACACACACACACACACACACACACACACACACACACACACACACACACACACACACACAC
Organism: Sander lucioperca; assembly: GCF_008315115.2. Lineage (NCBI taxonomy): Eukaryota > Metazoa > Chordata > Actinopteri > Perciformes > Percidae > Sander > Sander lucioperca. Next base: position 32,398,299 of record NC_050183.1, read on the forward strand.
ACACACACACACACACACACACACACACACACACACACACACACACACACACACCACACACACACACACACACACACACACACACACACACACACACAATGTGACGTGTTTTGTCCCAAAAATGTTCTGTTAAATATGAAACACAACAAACTAAAACACAGCAGGAAATCTCCATATTTCAGAGGCTGAAGACAAAGACTCATGGATTATTAGTGGTCACACACACACACACACACACACACACACACACACAGACACATACACACACACACACACACACACACACACACAGACACACACACACACACACACACACACAGACACACACACACACACACACACACACAGACACATACACACACACACACACACACACACACACACAGACACACACACACACACACACACACACACACACACAGACACACACACACACACACACACACAGACACAAACACACACACACACACACACACACACAGACACACACACACACACACACACACACACACACACACAGACACACACACACACACACACACACACACACACACACACAGACACACACACACACACACACACACACACACACACACACACACACACACACACACACAGAGACACACACACACACACACACACACACACACACACACACACACACACACACAGTTTACTTGTGATTTCCAACTGATTTTATGGTCAATTATTACCTCTAGTAAGGTGCGTTCATAAACTCTCTCTAACTCTTCAGTTTCTATCCTTAAGCTTTCATGAGTTGTTAAATGTGTTTTTCGATTTCCAAAAATCATAAACTTTGTTTTTTTTTTCAAATTTAGAGATAACTTGTTTACATCAAACCACAGTTTCAGTTTACCTAGTTCTACTGTCACCTTGTCCGTTAGCTTTTGTAAACAGTCGTACAGAAAATGTTAGTATCATCTGCAAAAATGACATATTTCAATATATTATATACATAATGAATAATTTTGGTCCAATTATCGAACCCTGTGGCACGCCACACGAGATGTTAACTAACTTGGACATGGCATTTCCCACTTGTACATACTGTCTCCTATTTTTGATGTAGCTCTTCAGCCATTCCAGACCTACACCTCTGACTCCAAACCTTTCCATTTTTTCCAGCATAATATCATGGTCTATGGTATCAGATGCTTTCCTGAGGTCTATGAACACTCCCACTGCAAACTTCTTATCATCAACTAAACCTGTAAGTTTTACCATAAGTTCCATCAAGGCCATCGATGTTGATCTTCTTTCTCTAAATCCATATTGACAATCAATTAATAGATTATGTTTTTCCACAAAGCAGCCAGTCTTGCAACAAAGAGTTTTTCAAGTATTTTTGAAAATTGAGTGAGACCGGTCTATAATTTGTATATAATTTTTTTATCTCCAGCCTTGAACAGTGGAATTACTTTTGCTGTTTTCATTTTGTCAGGGAAACAGCCCAATTGGAATGATCGGTTACAAAGGCACTACGATGTCTGAAATGACTTCTTTTACCATTGTCATGTCTATCCCATTCCAGTCTATGGATTTCTTGTTTTTGAAATTGTTTTTCAATTTATTCACAAGTTCAATCATCTAAACCAAATTGTAAAATGGTCGACTGGGGAGTCCCAGCTGCACCCCTCATCCCTGTATGCCAAACAACTACAGCGGATAGCTATGGCTATCAAAGAAGATAGCCTACACCCTCTGAATAGGGACTTCCAGTCTCTCCCCTCTGGACGGAGGCTAAGAGTTCCTGGTTACAGAATTACAAGATTTAAAAACAGTTTTGTACCAGCGGCAATTACTCTGTTAAACAAACGGTAAAATTATTTGCACAAAACACACAAGCACTTTGACCATGTACCATGTTTTCTATTCCTTTTTATTATGTTTTACTACCTGTTTTTATATGTTTTAATGTTTTGTGTGTTGCATGTTATGATAAGGATGTCCCACCTCTCTTAGACTGTAAAACAATAATATATAATAAAGTAACCTAACCTAACCTCATTCTCTCCCACTTTTCTCAGGAACATTGATTCAGAATTTCTGGCTCCATAAAATTGTTCTACACTGCCCCCATCTGGCGGTATAATTTCCCCTGCCAGATTGGGGCCTACTGTTACAAAAAACTTATTAAAACCTTCTGCCACTGCATTCATGTCATCGACAACTTTTCTGTTGTCAATAAAATGACTGGAATATGTGGTACCAGTTGATTTTTTACTAATAATTTTATTTAGTATATCTCATGTTCCCTTAGTGTTGTTTTTATTGATTTCAAGTTTATTATCAAAATACTCCTTTTTACTTTTTCTTATTATGGTGGTTAGTTTGTTTTTGTATCTTTTATATTTGATTTCTTTGTCTGTGGATCTATATTCAATAAATTCTTTGTACATAAGGTTCTTTTTTTTTTTTACATGCATTCAATATACTCCTGGTGAGTCAAGGCTTATCCCTACTTTTGTTTTTCCATTTGCTTTGCATGACTGGACAGCTTTTGCTGTAAAATACTAGGAAGGAGTCAAGAAATGTATCGTACGCGGTATTTATGTCCTTGGCCTGTAAAACATCACTCCAATTGTGAGACATTAGATCTGCTCTGAATGCATTCACGGCTTCAACAGTTCTTATTCTTCTGTATCTAATGTTGCTCTCATCCATTAATTTATGATTACAGTCGTATATGGCAAAGACTGGTAGATGGTCAGTAATGTCCTCCACAAGAAGCCCACTTACTACTTTATTCTCCATACTATTTACAAATATATTATCTATAATTGTGGCTGAGTGTAATGTAATTCTACTTGGTTTTGTTATTGTGGGATATAGACTCATTGCATAAATAGTTTCCATGAAATCATCTATCGCTGATTGCTTGTTTGGGTTCAGTAAGTCTATATTGAAGTCCCCACATAAAAACATGACCTTCTGTTCAGTCTTTGCATACAGTTTTTACATCCAATCCTTGAACATAGTTATGTCATAACTCGGAGCCTGATAAACACAGCTTATCATGATATTTCTGTTTCTGCTCATAACAATCTCTATAGTTATGCATTCACAAACATTCTCCACAGCCCCTGTCAACCTGTCTACTACACTATAATTTAATCTTCTATCTACATACAGCGCTGTTCCTCCTCCTGCTTTTTCTGTTCTGCTTATGTGTTTTGACCCATATCCTGGAATTTCATATTCCTCACTCCTACCATTGCCAATCCAAGTTTCAGAAATTGCTATAACACTGAAAGGCCTCTTAAATTCACTTAGGTAATCAACTATGTCCTGGAAGTTCTTATTTAAGCTACGACTATTGAAATGAATAATTTAAATGTTGTCTTCTACTTTAATATCATTGTTAAATTGGTCCACAGAAAAATAATTACAATTGTCTAAATTGTTAAAAAAAAGTTAATTTCCGGATCTGAACACTAACTACAAGTAGACTTGTTGCACCCACCAGACTCCATGTAAATAATCAGGACTTTTAGCGTGTATAGAGCCAGCATATTTCCACCAGACTCCATGTAAATAATCAGGTCTTTTAGCGTGTATAGAGCCAGCATATTTCCACCAGACTCCATGTAAATAATCAGGACTTTTAGCGTGTATAGATCCAGCATATCTCCACCAGACTCCATGTAAATAATCAGGACTTTTAGCGTGTTTAGTGCCAGCATATTTCCACCAGACTGGTGACAGTCTGGTGGAAATATTCTGTCCATTCACTGGACAGAATGACTGCAAAAGGAAAAAGGAAAAGAGGATCAGAATATCAATCAGTGGACTGATAATCAGCGAGGTAAGGTAGCAGTTTGTACCCTTTAAAAGTTAAGTCAAGTTAAGTTATGACCCTGAAATAAAAAGGTCCTAAACGTGATGCCCAGGGCTCTGACTACGTGCTGAGAAAAAGCCAGGCTACGGTATCTACGGTATCTACAGTAGCTACGGTAGGTACGGTAGATTTAGAATCCTTGTTTATAGCATTATGTCAAAAAATATATATATTTAAAAAAAAAATTATATATGTAGTATATAAATAATATATATTTAATATATATAATTTAATATATATAATAAAAAATAAAAAATGTATTATTAATATTTAATACAATTTAATAAAAAATTGTATTAAATATTACTATTATATTCTTATATACAGTCTATGGCTTGGATGTTATTAAAAGTAACGCTAAAATAATTAGAAAAAGATCGTCAACAGCAAACAAGTATGGATTAACCCCCCCCCCATCCTGGAGTTTTAAAAGTTAAACAGAAAGACCACAAACACATCACGGTAACTTTATGCTTTTATTGTGAAAAGAGACAGAATTCAAAACAAAACATGACAGAAGTCAACGGCATTTCTACAATTTGATGATCACAGCTTCCATCTTTAAAGAAATTTACAATGTTCACCAGGAATCTGTTCAATCATTCTGAATTATTTTATACAAAGTTCATTCATTAGTTTAGACGGCTGAGAGAATAATTGGCTCCCCCCTACCAAACCTGAGTGAACTATACTCAAGCCGTCTTCTCACACGGGCCACAAACATCAGGCAGGTCACCTCACACCCCGGACACTCCCTGTTCACCCCCCTCCCCCCAGCACACGCACAGACTCCAGAACAGCTTCTTCCCCAGAGCTGTGAACATATTACAGAAATCATACACACATCCACGCATACAAACATAAAAAATAAAATAAATAAATAAAAATACACACATCTCTTACCCCCTCAGTGCAATCGGACTCTGTGCAATAACTGCTGTGACTGTTTTTAGCTGTTTTATCTATTTATTGAGAATGTGTTAGTGAATGTGCATATGTGTATACGTGTGTATGTGTATGTGTGTGTATATATATATATATATATATATATATATATGTGTAACTGTGGCAGGGGGGCGCGTGTAGTCAATGACTAGAAGTTATGTACAGCGTGCCTCGAAAAAACAACAACTGTTACGTTATTCTAACGCTAACATAGCTTCCTTTTTAGCAGGCCCCTTAAATGCTTGCTATTAACTTGTTTGAAGGTGGTTCTTCTCAAAATTGACAGTGGTGTGTTCATGACACTAACGTTAACCATTCAACTTCGAATTGATTCCGTAATCTTCTCTGAGCTGAAAGCCGGTAACATTAGGCTAACTTTATGTTCGCCAGCGCATGATGATGTTTTGATTCAGACTGCACAAAGAGAAGAGGAGAAGATATACGGGACCGTTGTGAATGTGTCTCTGAGAGCAAATATAGTGTAGTTACAGTAACTACAGTAGGTGCGTCAGAAATGATTAAACCAGAGGGGACATGTAAATAAATGTGAGCTGAACAAGCACTTTTTTTTTTTTTTTTTTTTTTTACAATACAGATTGTTTCAAAGCAGCTTTACAGACATAACAGGAACATGTTGTAATAATATTGTTAAATGTAAATAGGTAATAGGTAATACCTATTGCTTGACAAATAAAAATAAAAAAAATATTTCTCTATATTTCTCATTTTTGCCTATGTAGGAGATCCCTGTTTATTATTATTATAATTGTAATGATGACATGAGTAATGATACATGGTGATATTATTAATACACATGCTTATTCTTTCTCTGTCTCTCTTTCTGCCCTACAGATGGCTGAAAAAGGTGAACGCTGTAGCAGCAAAGTGTGGGACTACTTCTGCAAAGATTCCTCTAATGCAGTGTTCTGCAATATATGTGCAGCTAATGTAAGCCAGGGGTCTATCAAAGCGAAGCAGAAAAACACTTCCAATTTGTGGACTCATCTGAAAACCAAACACAGTGAGCAATATAAAGAGGCACAGCAGCAGAGTGAGGTACAAAAAACTCTTTCTGTTAGAACACAGCAGCCTACCCTGCCACAAGCATTTGATAAGGTACTCAAATGGGGTCCATCAGATCCAAGGGCAAAAAACCTGGACAAAAAAGTAATGGAGATGATAGCGACAGACATCCAAGCTTTTTCTGTGGTGGAAGGTGTGGGGTTTAGAAGGCTGCTGGCTGCTGCAGAGCCTAGGTACACTCTGAAGACAGAAAAGTTTTATCGCACAGATAAATTGCATCATGTGCATGCAAAAGTGGTGATCAAGATAAAGGAGTTTTTGGCTGTTGAAAATGCAAAACATATTGCATTTACAACAGATTGTTGGTCAGGGTCCACTGAGTCGCTAATGAGCTTGACTGCTCACTTCATCGATGAAGAATGGAACAGGGTGCAAGTTGTCCTAAATGTGAAAGCCATGAGTGGATCTCACACTGGTGAGTACATTGGACAGTTGTTTTTAGACATGCTTACCGAGTGGGATATAGACAGTGAACGTGTGCTGCTGGTGCTCAGGGACAGTGGAGCCAATGTTGTTAAGGGGATGAGGTTGGTGGAGATGCCTGACCTCAGCTGCAGTGCTCACACCCTCCAGCTTGTTGTGAATGATGGCCTCCAGGCACAGAGAGCTGTAGGTGACATCCTGGCCAAACTGAAGAGATGTGCAACCCATTTTGGTCATTCAGTCCCTGCCAAGCAGAGGCTTGAAAAAATTCAGAAGGATGTTGGTCTACCTGAACACCGCATTCTCCAGGCATGCCCAACCAGATGGAATTCCACATTGCATATGCTCCAAAGGATGCAGGAGCAAAAGAGAGCAGTGACAGTCTACTCTGGGGACTTTGGACATTTTACATGTCCAAGTGTGGAGGAGTGGGACCTGGTCAAAAAGCTGATCAACACACTGGAACCAATTGAGGAAATTACTCTAGAAGTGAGTAAGTCTGATGCATCTGCATCATGCATCATCCCCACCATTGAGGTTTTGAAAAGATTTCTGGAGACTCAGGGTCCTGAAACTAGAGGAATTCAGACTTTGAGGAAGGTCATGCTCGACAGCTTAACCAGAAGGTTTTCCAAGATTGCAGAGTCCAAAGAAGCAGTGCTGGCCTGTGTGCTGGATCCTCGTTACAAACAGCATCCCCTCTCTGACAGCACAACCAAGAAGGCCAAAACCTGGCTTGAAAAAGAGGCAGACAAACAACATCAAGCAAGCTCAGCAGCCACTCATAAGGATGCCGAGGGATATTCAAAGAAACCTAGGATGGAGAAGTCCCTAGACCAGAAGCAGAATGTGCTTGACCATCTCTACGAGGACATGTTGCAGAGCCAGCAAACAGTGACAGGGGTGTCTGAGAGTCTGAACGAGGAGCTGGATCGGTATCTTCAAGAGCCCGTTCTTGATCGCAAAACAGGTTTCACTATTTATTTTTCAGTGATATCAAATTAAGTTATGCTTTTGTATATTAAGTATATAACATTTGTATTTGTCATCATCATCATCATCATCAGGTGACCCCCTGCAGTGGTGGAGGCAAAACGCTGGCCGCTTCCAGACTCTGGCTCCATTGGCCAGGAGGTTTCTCACTCCTCCACCTTCATCTGTCCCTAGTGAGAGGGTATTCAGCACTGTGGGGGCCATCTATCAAGATAGGAGGAGCTCTCTAACAGGTTCCAAGGCAGAGATGTTGTGCTTCCTGTACTACAACCTGCCACTTCTCAACTGGCAGTACTAAGGAGCACCCTGTTCAAGACATTTTTCAAAACACTGTTCAAATATTAAAGTTCAGAGCAAGACAGAGTAAAAGTCTAAAAGTATAATTTGTAAAAAGTAGTGAAGGAGGAAAACCTCTTGCCTGTGTGTTGTATATATTGAAACATTCTACATTGTTTTAATTATATTTTGGTATTACTTATTTTATATTTTATATTTATTTATTTTAAATGTAGCTATACATTTAACTTATTTTAATTTTATTTTCAATTCATTGACATGGTTTTGTGGAATATTGAATTTGTTTGGTATAGCTCTTTTACTTTAACTTTAGTATTATAATTTATTTACAGTACACAGACTGTTAAAATCAGCTTCAACTGGAAGTAAGTAAAAGTTTTAAATGTTTAAAACCAGACTGTTTTTTGATCATTAAAAAATATATACTTTTGATGTGCAATTGTTTAGTCATTGAGACTGTAATCTAAGGCTTTTTTTTAACATAATCCCTTCTGGAAAATGTTGTATATATGTGTATATATATTTTTTATCTTCTTTACTCTGTATACGTATGTATGTATGTGCGTATGTATGTATGTATGTATATGGATGTGTATGTGTATATATGTGTATATCTTTATTTTTTTACTCTATGCTGCTATTTGGAGAGGATTGGTCCAACAAAATTTCGTTGTATCGCATACAATGACAATAAAGATCTATCTATCTATCTATCTATCTATCTATCTATCTATCTATGTTTATAACAATAACCTGAGATATTTCTGTAAGTGTGATCCTGTACAGACTCAACTGATCAGCTGTGAGAAACAGGAGGAGACTCTCCGTCCTACAGAGAACACAGAGACACTGAGGAACCAGGAGACCAGAACCTGAACCCAAACCCAGGATAAAGAGGCTGAGTGAATGTGGTGTTGAAGGTGTGGAGGTGGATCAGTGAGTCAGAGGAGACTGTGTAGAAGGACAGAGAGCCAGCAGGACAGTCCACATACACTGCTACTCTACCAGAGACAGAGGAGCAGGAAGAGGAGGAGATGTCTGTTGCTATGTTATTGTGAAAGACATAGTAACCACCATCATAGCACCTCAGACTCCAGGACTGATCATTACGTCCAAACACACAGTCTCCACTGCATCCTCTCCTCCTGATTCTTCTGTAACTCACTGATATATAAACATCTCCTCTCCTCTCAACCTCCCAGTAACAGCGACCAGTCAGACCATCTCTACACAGCAGCTGATACCAGTCAAACCTCTCTGGATGATCAGGATATGGCTGATCCCCCATCACTAATGTCACCTTCCTGTTGTTGTCAGACAGTTTGAGTTTTCTGCTCACCGTGTTTGTGTTGAGTGTGAGTTCACAGGAATCTGACGGAGAGAACGAGACACAACACAGCTGCAATTATTAACCAATCAGCACTTTGATGATGACATCAGAGGGTTTGATGAGTGATGTCACAGTTTGATGAATGTAAGAAAGCTTTTTTGCACACCTCTTTTGTCAGGCAGGTGTGTAGGATATGATCAAAAGTAGTAGATCAGAATTTGTAGAGAAGATCCCGCACACTGACCATTACACAAGCAATAATTTATTTAGAAGGTCTCAGACCTTCATCAGGTAAATTTAGGTTTGATAAATGAAATTAAAAACACACTTACACTTCCTCAGACCTGGTGTCAACCATCTGACTCCAGCAGGCTCCACCCTGAAAGGAGGGGCATTACATCACTCTCATACACACAGCTTCATCTGATCAAATGTAGGGTTGGAATTTATATTCATATAAGAGGGAGAGAGAGAGAGAGAGGGAGAGAGAGAGAGAAAGAGGGAGAGGGAGAGAGAGGGAGAGAGCGAGAGAGACAGAGAGACAGAGAGAGAGGGAGAGAGAGAAAGAGAGAGAGAGAGAGACAGAGAGAGAGAGAGAGAGAGAGACAGAGAGAGAGAGAGAGAGAGAGAGACAGAGAGAGAGAGAGAGAAAGAGGGAGAGGGAGAGAGGGAGAGAGAGAGAGACAGAGAGAGAGGGTTAGAATTTACTCATTTTATATTCATATAAGAGGGAGAGAGAGAGAGAGAGAGAGAGAGAGAGAAAAAGAAAGAGAGAGAGAGAGACAGAAATGACAAGTAGTTTTAAACTGAGATAAACCTTTATTTTCAAAAAATCTAACCTTAAGAAGAGGAAAACAACAGCTAACTCTGCTAACACAACAGTTAACTCTGCTACCAACAGCTAACTCTGCTAACAACAGCTAACTCTACTAACACGACAGCTAACTCTGCTAACACAACAGCTAACTCTGCTAACAACAGCTAACTCTACTAACACGACAGCTAACTCTGCTAACAACAGCTAACTCTGCTAACAACAGCTAACTCTACTAACACGACAGCTAACTCTGCTAACACGACAGCTAACTCTGCTAAAACCAGCTAACTCTACTAACACGACAGCTAACTCTGCTAACAACAGCTAACTCTGCTAACAACAGCTAACTCTACTAACACGACAGCTAACTCTGCTAACACGACAGCTAACTCTGCTAACACCAGCTAAGGACAGAGAAGAGGAGCAAGAAGGCTATGCTACGCTAAGCTAAAGACCAAAAGGCTCCAAACAAAAGGAAAAATCCACAATAGGCTAGCACTGTCTCCTTCCCACTCAAGAGAAGCTGTAGTAGAGTAGAAAGGTAAGCACAAGTTCCAGGCGGGATAGAAAACCTCCTGTAGGAGCTACAAAGACCCCAAAGACACCCCTGTGACGGCCAGAGTGTAAGCTTTTAGCCGGAAAAGACGGTAAGTCTCTAGCTCTTATTGCTGTAAAATTATTAAAAATATGAATCAGAGATGCTGTTTTCCGCTATTTTTTGTCATATACGACAAGTTCGGGCAGATAGGGAGTTATCATTTTAGTTCGTGGAGATGTTCTCCTTTAAAACTTCCTACATAAACATCTCCTTTTTGTTCATCAGTATTTGTACCTGAGAGTGTCCAGTCTCCAGAGAGGATCCTTCAGTCCCGCTGACAGTAGCTTCACTCCTGAGTCTCCTGGATGATTGTAGCTCAGGTCCAGCTCTCTCAGATGGGAGGGGTTGGAGCTCAGAGCTGAGACCAGAGAAGAACAGCCTTCCTCTGATATCAGACAGCCCGACAGACTGCAAACACACAGAAAAACACACAGGAACCCTCTGTCAACAGGTGGAGCCATGTGTTTATTTTATGTTGGTTTGTTGTCCAGGTACATTTTGGACCAGATTTATAATAAATCTTTATAATCATCTGCGGTATTTAATTATTCAACAACAAAAGTAAATTGTGAAAAATCCTCATGTAAAGTAATTCTCTGAGTCTAATAACTACTGCCCAAGTTTATCATATCAACAAAGCTACATGTTAGCTGTTTATCAACTAAAGTTAATCAGAATTTAAATGGTCACCAGTTGAATGGGTTAATGAATCCTGACCTGAGAGTCTCCAGTGTGCAGTTTGGACTCTTCAGTCCATCAGAGATCAGCTTCACTCCTGAATCCTTCAGGTTATTGTTACTCAGGTCCAGCTCTCTCAGACTAGAGGACTGGGAGCTGAGAACTGAGGACAGAGCTTCACAGCTTCTCTCTGACAGGTTACAGCCACTCAGTCTGGAGAGACAACAGGAAGGAAACACGTTATTTTTTATTTTTCTCTCCTCTTGAAAGATATCAGAGTATTTATTGATGAATAAATCCCACTTACAGAGCTTTGTTGGAGGCTTTGACCACTGGTAGCAGCCTCAGAAGAGCCTCCTCTGAAGCAGAGTATTTCTTCAGGTCAAACACGTCCAGATCTTTCTCTGATGACAGTAAGATGAAGGCCAGAGCTGACCAGTCAGCCGGAGACAGTTTATCTGTGGAGAGACGTCCTGATCTCAGGGCCTTTTGGATCTGCTGCACTAGAGAACGATCATTCAGTTCATTCAGACAGTGGAAGAGATTGATGCTTCTCTCAGCAGAATGATTCTCACTGATCTTGTTCTTGATGTACTTGACTATTTTCAGATTGGTCTCTGAGCTACTTCCTGTCTGTGTCATCAGACCTCGTAGGAGATTCTGATTGGTCTGCAGTGAAAGACCCAGGAGGAAGCGGAGGAACAAGTCCAGGTGTCCATTTAGACTCTGCAAGGCCTTGTCCACAGCACTCTGGTAGAAACGTGTTGATTTGTCTCTGAACACTTCAGACCACCACAATGTCCTTTGTTCTTCTGACAGCAGGTTGAATCCAGAGTTGGTGAATGTCAGATGGACATGAAGAGCAGCCAGAAACTCCTGAACACTCAGATGTATGAAGCTGAACACCTTGTTCTTGTACAGTCCTCTCTCCTCTTTAAAGATCTGTGTGAACACTCCTGAGTACACTGAGGCTACTTGGATATCGATGCCACACTCTGTCAGGTCTGATTCATAGAAGATCAGGTTGCCTTTCTGCAGCTGCTCAAAAGCCAGTTTTCCCAGAGACTCAATCATCTTCCTGCTCTCTGGACTCCAGGGTGAATCTGCCTCAGCTCCTCCAGCATACTTGATGTTCTTCACTTTGGACTGAACCACCAGGAAGTGGATGTACATCTCAGTCAGGGTCTTGGGCAGCTCTCCTCCCTCACTGGTCTTCAACACGTCCTCCAGAACTGTAGCAGTGATCCAGCAGAAGACTGGGATGTGACACATGATGTGGAAGCTTCGTGATGTCTTGATGTGGGAGATGATTCTGCTGGCCTGCTCCTCATCTCTGAATCTCTTCCTAAAGTACTTCTCTTTCTGTGGGTCAGTGAATCCTCTGATCTCTGTCACCATGTCAACACACCCAGGAGGGATCTGATTGGCTGCTGCAGGTCGTGTGGTTATCCAGAGGCGAGCAGAGGGAAGCAGTTTCCCCCTGATGAGGTTTGTCAGCAGCACACCCACTGAAGTGATCTCAGTTACATCAGTCAGGATCTCAGTGTTGAGGAAGTCCAGAGGAAGTCGACACTCATCCAGACCGTCAAAGATGAACACAACCGAGAACTCTTCAAAGCTGCAGATTCCTGCTTCTTTGGTTTCACTAAAGAAGTAATGAACAAGTTCCACCAAGCTGTACTTTTTCTCTTTCAGCACGTTCAGCTCTCTGAAGGTGAATGGAAATGTGAATTGGATGTCCTGGTTGGCTTTGCCTTCAGCCCAGTCCAGAGTGAACTTCTGTGTTAAGACTGTTTTCCCGATGCCAGCCACTCCCTTTGTCAGCACTGTTCTGATTGGTTTATCTCTTCCAGGTGGAGTTTTAAAGATGTCTTCTCGTCTGATTGGTGTTTCTGGTCTGTCTGGTTTCCAGCATGTTGTTTCAATCTGTCTGACCTCATGTTCAGCATTGACCCCTGCAGTCCCTCCCTTTGTGATGTAGATCTCTGTGAACATCTGATTCAGAAGGGTTGACTTTTCTTCTTTAGCAATCCCCTCAGACACAAGCTGGAATGTCTTATGTAAGTTGGATTTGACTTTTCGCTGGCACTCAGCAAGAATCTCTGAATGAATAAAATAATGAAATCAATGAGGATTTGTTCTGGTGAATGTGAGTTTGCACATTTCTGTATTCATGAAATCGATTCAGCCCATTTGATGACGAGGTCCTGAATATTTTAACTATTGTAAAATGACTTAGTATTCCTCAAAAACAACTGATATGTTGGGTGTCTCAGTCATACATCTATGAACTCTTCATTGTCCAAATAAACCAGAAGGTATATGACTTAATTACAGAGGGAACTAATATTGCACAAGCAGTCTCTTACAGTGACATCAATGTGTGCAAATTTTAACCAGCAGAGTAAACAAAAACAGTCTGACTTTGTTTCATCATTTTTGGTTCTCGGAGACACTTTAAATTTTGTTGTTCTTGTGGATGTTTAGTTGTTTGTTCTGTTGTTGTCAACACAACATATGTATTTTTGTAGTTAAGAGGGAGACATTGGTAACAAAGCTAATGTTTGTTGAAGACTGTGATATATAAGTTTGATCTTTGTTACATGCATTTTCTTTAATTCATAATGATTATGACTTACCTGCAGGTTCATAGATGATGTTTGATAAATTCTCCACTAGATCATTTTGATCGATCTTCACTAAAACTATTCTGGTCACATTAATAGTGTTTATACTGTAGGTCTGGAACATCATATCCACTGTGTTCACCCTGTTTACATTCTCCAGTTTACTCTTTCGGATTGCTGGGAAGTTTTTTAGGGTCCCTTTCTGCTGCAGGAACCACTTAAATTTTTCAAAGTCGTCGGTTCCCAAATCTTCTAAAATTCCCAAGACGACTTCTTGAGGTGTCTCCATCTGTTGTCCCTGCAAAGATCCAAAAGATACCAAAAAGAAAACCGTCACTTAACATAATTACTTTGGGAGTTTAAAAATATTTGGATTATCAAAACAGACCAGTTTTGTAGATTATGTTATGATGACATTTGTGTAAACAAATAATAATTCAAGATTCATTCATGGATGATTATATAATGGTAATTAATAAACCAAAAGTAAAGATTCTGCATTCGTTCTATTAGACTTCAGTGTTTCATCTGATAGAGTGGATCACTGTATCATACTTGAAAGGCTCAGGCAGTGGATGGAAATGTTTGGATCAGCTCTGGAGTGGTTTTCTTCTTACATTTCAAACAAGAGTTTTCAGTTATTGTTCATTACTACGCTCCGTCATCTAAATCTATGTCTCAAGGTTCTGTCCTGAGTCCGATGCTGTTTGCTTCATACATTCAGCTCTGGTTTCTCTTGGTCAAATAAGAAGTAATTTAAAAGATATCTCCACAGAATCAGAATTGACTTTAGTGTCATTGTAAGGAGATAGAACAACATTGTGTGCTACTCTATGGTGCAACATAAAAAAACAACAATGACAATCCTCTGGTCTATAAAGTGCAGCATGGAGATGATTTTGAACAAGATAGATGTAAAAGTAGTTGTTGTACATGTACATACCATAAATATGGAGTCCAGGTGTGTTTGATGCTGCTGGGCAGACTGACCACTGGGAACTTCTAAGCTTTCCTGGTCCACTCTGTGGAGAAATCAGGAAGAATTAGCTCACATTATGCAATGGTGAAGTCCCTTCATTTGGCCTCAAAAAGATTTACTGCCCCAGATGGAGTTCAAGTATCTTATCGTTATGTATATCCTTCCTCTGGGAGAGATCCACCATCATGGCCTCTTTATCCACTGCTAGGCAGACAACAGTCAACTATATCTCTCCTCCAAAACAACAGCCACCCACTCCACTATCATTTGACATGTTGAATTGGAGGGCGGGCAGTCGGACTCAATGACCAATCTGATTGGTTGAGTGCTAACCCGGAAATGACGAGCGGGATGAGCAGGCCAAATGCCTCTCAAAATCTGCCGAAAATCTTTTAAACTGACCTTTGTCGATCTGAAGTTAAGACAGATTCAGCAACTGCATGGCCTATTTCTCACTTAAATTTTTTTCAGAAACACGTTTCAGTGAACTATTTTCCGTAAAATATGAGATTGTATTCCGAACAGGCTGCCATTATGGCCGGCTGGAGAAGCAAGACCCACGTGACGCGTTGTCATTTTGCGGTTCTCATTTCCGGTTCCCATTTTAGTTAACCATTCTGCTGTTATGGAGACCTATTACGTCTCGCGCATGTGCTGAACGTACGCTCAAGTCACCATTGCTTCGGTGTTCCGATACACTTTTTGGACCTCATCAAACTGAGACCACATCACAACTGACCAAGCGCCAAACCTGGAGAGAAAGGTCTTTGCAGCTGCTGCCCATCCCTCTGGCACACCTTCACCAACTACATCCAAAAACCTCTTTGGAGGTTTCTGGGAACAACAGGAGATTATGTAGCTATCTCTGTGTAGTAATCATTCTTGTATATGGAATATGTAACAGAGTGGAGGCATAGTCTCTTCACTGAGAGAACCAAGGTAACAATGTAACTGGATGTCTTCTCTTGGTTTGTTTGAACAAACTTAGTATGAACACAAAACAAGTGAATATTGGGCCGAACCAAATCTAAAACAGAAAATATTGTCTGATGAGAACAACTGAATATTAGAACAAAACATGAGTACACGGCAGAGTTTTGCTCTAAAACTGAGCTACAACACCAGAGAGCGATGCCCCAAAGCTGAACAGGCTGGAACGATAATCAACAGTGTTTGATGGATCAGACCAACTGGAAGGCAGCACAGTTTCTTTTGTTCTCAATTTTAAATCCTCACCTTTGATCAACAGAGTGACGTCCATCTTTGGAGGCCACAGGTAAACCCTTAGACAGGTCGCTCTTCATGGACACACAGCTGGGTTCTGGTTCTTCCAGCTTTCTCCTGATAGAAACACATAAAAACTGACTATAATGTGCACTGTACCCAGAACACAGTGCAACAATGGATTGTGGATACATTTCAAACAATATTTGCTCATTGTTTTGTCATGCCATCCAGGAGAACAGTGTTTTCACTAAAACACAACAGTTTTGTATGTACAGAGTGAATCCATGTGAAACACACAGGTGGGCTGCATCTTGTAGACCACTATCAGACATGCATGGTAAGGAGCAGGTTGCTTGTGGGTTGACCCCTGCTGTTCTGTTATTCTTGGCAAGGCCACGTGCCCTAGTAGAGGATTATGGGTGGCCTGCTTGCTAAAGTCCAGTTCAGACCATAGATTCTGGACGAGACGAAACTTTTAGATACTTGCAATGCTCCGGTCTGCAGCGCTCTGAAAGCTGCCAGTTTACACCAATGACTCACAAATGAGAATCTGACACAAACACTCTGTTGTGTTTGTCTCAGTTTTAAATCCTCACCTTGGATCAACAGAGTGATGTCCATCTTTGAAGGTCTCAGGTAAATCCTTAAACCGGTCACTCTTGAAGGACACACAGCTGGGTTCAGGTTCAGGTCCAGGTTCAGGTCCAGGTTCAGGTCCAGGTTCAGGTCCAGGTTCAGGATCAGCAGACTCTGGTCTGGTCCTGATAGAAAAACACATTTATTGAAGATCACATGTTCAGTTAAAGACTCCCTGCATAACATAACTGAGAAAATATATAATTAAGATAAATGTGTATATAAGCCTATTTATTAAAAATAAATGCCAATGATGACTTTCTGACAGAAACACGTTGATTAAAACTAGAACCCGACGGATATTATCGCCGGATATTATCGGCAAACTATCGGTATCAGCATTTATTATGGCTGATAAATGAATATTTGTAAAATAAAATAAAAAGGGAGGAAACCCCCTTCAACCATGTTCTGAGTGTTGGCGTTGCATAGTTTGTCCACCAGAGGCGCTCTACAACACACACACACACACACACACACACACACACACACACACACACACACACACACACACACCCTGTTGGCAACACTCGTGTTTAACCGTTTAAGTTTCATATCTTAAATTTGTATTTTTATACATTTAATTTATCAGAACTTTTATATATTTTGACATTCTGTTGTGACAATAAAACAAGTTTATTTTTAAACTGCATTATCATATTATTTTAGTGAGGACTCATAAATAAATACAAATAAATAATGTTAGGGAAATCTATTCATGTTTTGTTACGTGTGTTTTAAAAAATATATATTTCTGCCAATATATTGGAATATCGGATTTTTAAATAACAAAATATTTATATCGATATCGGCCTTAAAAATCCTTTATTGGTCGGGCTCTAACTTCTAGTTTGCTGGAGGTTTCAGAACAACTCACCTCCGTCTTCTCCTCTCCATTTCAATTGTCCTCTCACTCACACTTTCCTCCATTTTAATCTCCCTTGCAGGTCTCCTTGGTTTTTAAAGTAGCGGTGTCTCCATGGACCGGTTCAGGTTCAGGTTCAGGTTCAGGTCCAGGTTCAGGAGGGTCTGGTCTCTCTAATTGGTCCTGTTAGAAAGAGAGGAAGACCACTTTTTAATCTCCAGAACCAGAAGCTGTTGGAGAAACTAGAAGCTATCAAGCAGAAAATAAAGTCTGGAGCTCTTCACTGAATGATTTTCTGTCATTCATTCTCTTTCTGGGAGAACAGGAACATTGGAAAGACTCCAGGACTAATGTCATCTTTCTGTCCTCTAATGGAGACAAGACTCCATTATGACAATCAATCTCACCTTTCTGTCCTGTGTAGACTGTAAAATAATGGACATGGAGACACTACTCCTCCTCCTCCACACATCACTACAACAGTACCAGAGGCATTTAGGTCACTACATTTTATTCTGATAGGTCCCAGAGGAAATAGTAGAGTCCTCTTGTGTCTGACTTTACACTAGTGGAGACGACGGTTTGTTTTCTGACAGCAGGAGAAAGGAAATAACTAGAGGCCATTTTATGATGGATCACACCGGCCAAATCAGGCCAGGGGGTTAAAGTTGGCTATCTTATGATGCAGGATGAAATTTCACAATAAGAGCTTTGTTTCTTCTCTCTGTGTAACGATGGTTTTTGTCAGTGAGTAATTATTCTTCCTTTTCCCGTGAATGCAATACGAGGAACTTTCCACACATCTATAGAGGTTAATAGTGCTTTTCACTGACTGGCCACGGGAAGTAAAAACATCATTTTCTGCAACTAAATTATGGTTACACACACACACACACACACACACACACACACACACACACACACACACACACACACACACTCACACACTTAACTTTTTCTTACCGCCTTTAGAAATGAGTTCAAACACTTTCATTATGTTTAACTTTCTCTGAAACAAAACGGAATTTAAACGGTGCCAGATGATGTTTAAAGAGTTTAATTTAAACTCCCCCCTCTCCCCCCCTCTCAGATACCCACACAACTTTGTGAAGACGCCAGTTTGAATTGAATTATCTTGTATGTTGTTGTTTTCCTGCCTCGGGACTACAGGTGAAAATTAGCATTTATGCTATAACTTGGCTCATTTACAGTCTGTACAGAAATGTTAGATTGTTCATTAATGTGCACTGTCCCGAATAAATAAATAAATAAAAAAAAAATAAAAAAAAAATGAATCACAAGTCCAGTTGTGTTGGTTTCTCTGCAGCTTTCTGCTCTTAAACTAAACTAACCACAGCTGGAGTTCACCAGTCAAACATTACAGACATTATATACATATATATATATATATATATATATATATATATATATATATATACTCTTTATATATATATCATATAAACATTACAGACATTAGAGTTAAATTACCTTCAGCTGGAGCTTCACACGGAGAGAAAAAACTGCATCACAAACTCTGGGAAGTGAATGTAGACTTTAAACAGGAAACGACCAGAGAGGCGGAGCATTACCAAATCTAGGAAATAAATGTAGTTCAGTGGCTACATGTCTCCCTCTGGTGGACATCAGCAGGAACTACAAGCAGAGCACCACCAAACATTTTTTGTAGTTATAATACTATATTCCTTTACTCATCATTTACTCATATATTTTATGCAAATATATTATTTTATTTTATTTTCGTGAATTATTTAAAAATACTCATATTTATTTATATATTATAAACAATCAAAAATCAATCAATTTTGTGAATGAAAAGTTTGAACATTTTAGAACAAAGAACAGGCACACACACACACACACACACACACACACACACACACACACACACACACACACACACACACACACACACACTCTCTCTCCCCCTCTACACCGTGGTCTCCCCCCCTCCCTCCCTGAGTCTCGTGTAAAAGCGGCGCCACGTCTGCAGCGTTTTCCCAGAGCAGACCCAGAGTCCCAACCCGATCCCCGTGCTCAGGCTCATCAGGTATTTGATGGCAAACACGCTGAAGCTCGGCACCGCCTGGGTCACCGTCCCGACCGGGCACAGCACGCCGAAGCGTCTGCACGTCCTCCTGTGCCACGCCCCCTCCCACTGCAGCCGGAGGGCCTGCTCGTACAGTCCGCAGGCCAGCAGGGCACCCGCCAGCACCGCGTACAGCACGCCAAACGTGCCCATCCTCAGCATCACGCCGCCTTCACACTGGCAGTTGAAATCAGCTCCGTAATACGCAATACGCCCCCAGCGGACGTCGTACTACACCGTTGAAAAGCTTCGGAAGAAACTCACAAAAATGTCAGAGAGACTAGAACGACGAAGTGTCTGAATGTACAATTCTCTATATCCTCTCTTATACAGATATAAATAGAAAGGCTGCTGCGTGGAGAAAAGTTGCCCAGGACGTTGACATGTCACGTCGGTTAAATGTGATATAGGGTATAATGTCAATAGTTAAATATGATATAGGGTATAATGTCAATAGTTAAATGTGATATAGGGTATAATGTCAATAGTTACATGTGATATAGGGTATAATGTCAATAGTTAAATGTGATATAGGGTATAATGTCAATAGTTACATGTGATATAGGGTATAATGTCAATAGTTAAATGTGATATAGGGTATAATGTCAATAGTTACATGTGATATAGGGTATAATATCAATAGTTAAATGTGATATAGGGTATAATGTCAATAGTTAAATGTGATATAGGGTATAATGTCAATAGTTACATGTGATATAGGGTATAATGTCAATAGTTACATGTGATATAGGGTATAATGTCAATAGTTAAATGTGATATAGGGTATAATGTCAATAGTTACATGTGATATAGGGTATAATGTCAATAGTTACATGTGATATAGGGTATAATGTCAATAGTTAAATGTGATATAGGGTATAATGTCAATAGTTACATGTGATATAGGGTATAATGTCAATAGTTAAATGTGATATAGGGTATAATGTCAATAGTTAAATGTGATATAGGGTATAATGTCAATAGTTAAATGTGATATAGGGTATAATGTCAATAGTTAAATGTGATATAGGGTATAATGTCAATAGTTACATGTGATATAGGGTATAATGTCAATAGTTACATGTGATATAGGGTATAATGTCAATAGTTACATGTGATATAGGGTATAATGTCAATAGTTACATGTGATATAGGGTATAATGTCAATAGTTTGATGTCTGTTGCTAGCTAACTAATTAGCATTAGCAGGTGTGTTTATCAGTACCATAGCAACGCTGGAGTTGTGAGATAGGAACCGTCCGTAGCCTTTCGCAAGAGTTCAATTTTTTGAACGCATCCGGATGACCAACTGATGGGAGCTGTTGATGAATGAACGGAGCTGATTTCAACTGCCAGTGTGAAGGCGGCGTCAGCCTCTCCAGCTGCTCTGTATCGCGGCTGCCGTGCTTCACGGCCGCCCGGATCCTGTAGAGCCAGTGTGAAGCCCGCCAGCAGGAGGGCGGCGCCCACACAGAGGTAGCTGAGCAGCGGTACCAGCACGAAGTGCCACAGTGCCGTCACGCTGTGGACGCCCACGTAGCAGATGCCCGTTAGCACGTCTCCGTCCACCTGCCCCGCGGCCAGGACGGCGAGGCAGCGCCCACGCTAACAGGTGGAAGCACGGCGCCCTGGCCTCCGCCGCCTCGCTGCCCCACGCCATGGCGCCCGACAGGATGCAGCACCAAGCCGCACTCGCCATGCCGAAGAAGTAGACCACCACGAAGAGGAGGGTGCAGACGTCCATCCTGGTTCCCTGGGCAACCGTCTTCACGCTGCCGCTGTTCAAACCACAATAATAATAATAATAATAATATACCCTCAACAAACTCATGTGTCTCTGTGTTTGTGTGTGTGTGTGTAATAATAATAATAATAATAATAATAATAATAATAATAATAATAATATATTGGGTTTATAAAGCGCTTTTTAAAGTACTCAGAGATGATAGAAATCCAAACAAACATGAAACATTACATTGTACATATACATTAGAATAAAGCCAGTTTGAATAGTGATATATTGGACAGCTTTGTCTCTTTGAAACCATCGTTAGAAATCTAGTGGAAATCTCTGCTAACAAGTCAAAGAATGACTAAACAGGGCTCCAGACTAACTTTTTGCGTTGGTCGCACTGGTGCGCCTAACTTTTTTTATTTAGGTGCACCAGCACAAAATTTAGGTGCACCCAAATTTTTCCTTGCGTCGCCATTAACGCCACAATTTCAATGTCACCTTTTTATCATGAACATCAGCTCCCTCGTCAAGAAAGCACAACAGAGGATGTACTTCCTGCGGCAGCTGAAGAAATTCAACCTGCCAAAGACAATGATGGTGCACTTTTACACAGCCATCATAGAGTCCATCCTCACATCCTCCATCACCATCTGGTACGCTGCTGCCACTGCCAAGGACAAGGGCAGGCTGCAGCGTGTCATTCGGTCAGCTGAGAAGGTGATTGGCTGCAATCTGCCGCCGCTCCAGGACCTATACGCCACCAGGACTCTGAAGCGAGCTGGAAAGATTGTGACCGATCCCTCCCACCCCGGACACAAGCTCTTTGAGCCACTCCCCTCTGGCAGGAGGCTGAGGTCCATCAGGACCAAAACCTCACGCCACATAAACAGTTTTTTCCCCTCCGCCACTAGCCTTATCAACAAGGCCCGGAATCCATCCTGACTCTCTCCACACCCCACCTCTGGCTCCTTATGCCACTGTACCTACTCTGCTGTAGCGTTTCTTTTTACTACTGTTTAACTTATTTTACTATTTAAATTAAATTTATTTTAGCGTTATTAATACATACTGTGTGTATATGTTTATACTTATATTGTTTATATTCTTTTTATCCTTCTTATATTTGTATGTGTGACATGCTCCAACAACACCATGACAAATTCCTCGTATGTGCAATGTACTTGGCAATAAAGCCCTTTCTGATTCTGATTCTGAGGTACAAAAGAGTGGTCTGTTGGTTCTGAGTTTTGGGAGTTTAAAGTGTGATCCAGATGGCAACATGTGAAATTCAGCTTGTAAGGGATGAGAACTATCTGACAAGATAGATTCAACCTCCAGGCCTTTCTACTTAGAACCTGTGATGCATCTGCTCACCTTAATTAAAGTTTTACAGTAATGGACCCATACCAGCAGATTTACTCTTATGTTGTCTTCCCATCGACCAACACGCAACTTCGTTTTTTCTGGGTCACAATTTTAAATGAAAACTTATTTTTCAACCTTTTGTTGTTCTTTTATGACAATTATCACTTTTCCAGATATTTTGGCGATTTTTTTCAAGGTTTTGTTGTCACTATTTAACGTTTTTGTCGATATTTTTCAGCGATTTTTTTATGTTTTTGTAGATTTCTTTCACATTTTTGTCACTTTTTTTTCAACGTTCTTTTGTAATTTTTCAAATGCTATAAAATTAAATAAAACACCCAAATTCATTAAAAGTAGTGAACTGATCATGTATTTGACCTGTGAACAGTAATGGTTGTATGGAACCATCCATGTTAGATTCTTTGACAATTTGGTTGAAAGAAACCCAAATTTCTGATATGGAAACTTTTTTAAAAATGGGTCAAATTTGACCCGAGGACAACAGGAGGGTTAAGGAGAAGGTGACAACTGACTCAACAAAGGATCTTTAGAAAAGGGTCCTCAGGCTCTAGTCCACATTAAACCTGGCCAGCTTCCTAAGTCAATGGTCCTAAGTCGACCAATCAGGACAGTGGTGTAGTCTAGTTTTTTGTAGTGAGTATCATGTCATTTTTTCCCTCCCGCATTAGACTCGCCCGTCCCAGAGCGACAACCCCATGAGGGTTTTGTAACGTTACCGTGTAAAGCATCAGCCTCATCTGGCTCACTTTCTGTAGTTTCTGTAACGTTAACGTCTGCTGCAGAGTCATCCTAAGCAGCAGTACAGCTTCAGGGGCGGGCTTACAGATACACTGAGAGAGTGGAGGTTAAATTAGCTTTCCTTTCATATATCAAGCTACTTTAGTGATTCACATTAGTTAATTTTCAAATTTGCGCAGAGAATGCAACAGTGTTGTTGTTCCAGGCGACTCGCAACACAGACGGTGACTTTATGAACGTAAGTGTGAAAGTTCTTGCACACAACAACCATCGTTACGTAACGGTATCCTGGTGTTTTTGTAAGTGAGTATACTGAAATCCTGGACCTTTCCTAGTGGGTACTGTATACTCCATATACCTGCGTATTACATAGACTACACCACTAAATCAACCCGTAACTGGGCCGGGGTGTCTGATGGGTGATACAGGCGGCCGTGTCTCCCAGCAGGAAGCCGGGTACGCGGCCTCCACTATGAAGCAGCAGCCGGACAGGAAGTCGACCGGCCTCTCAGGGTATCTGAAGCTCCGCGGCTCCAACAGGCATGAGCATGGCGAACAGCGAGCTGACGCAGCTCAGCGCCGAAATCCATCAGACCGCCGTGGGTGGAGGCATCGCAGAGGGCGCCGCAGTCCGCTGCACCCAGGAAGTGGACCACAGTCTGCTTATATCCTCGGAGTATTTACTCAGTCTCTGGGGGGGGCGGGGGGATCACAACACCCTGCGTAGATTCTGCCCTTTACACACTAACTACAACTAGACTTGTTGCACCCACCAGACTCCATGTAAATAATCAGTACTTTAAGCGTGAATAGAGCCAGCATATCTCCATCAGACTCCATGTAAATAATCAGGACTTTTAGCATGTATAGAGCCAGCATATTTCTACCAGACTCCATGTAAATAATCAGTACTTTTAGCGTGTATAGAGCCAGCATATTTCCACCAGACTCCATGTAAATAATCAGTACTTTTAGCATGTATAGAGCCAGCATATTTCTACCAGACTCCATGTAAATAATCAGTACTTTTAGCGTGTATAGAGCCAGCATATTTCCACCAGACTCCATGTAAATAATCAGGACTTTTAGCGTGTGTAGAGCCAGCATATTTCCACCAGACTCCATGTAAATAATCAGGACTTTTAGCGTGTATAGAGCCAGCATATTTCCACCAGACTCCATGTAAATAATCAGTACTTTTAGCGTGTATAGAGCCAGCATATTTCCACAAACCAGAGTGGTGATTGTTGGAACAGTGGAAAGACGAACCAAGACGGCTTTTGATAGTTTTATTTAGTTTCCGTCCACTTTGAATGAAGTGTGTTTTACGATGATAAAAGTCCTGATTATTTACATGGAATCTGGTGGGTTTGGTGATGGGGATTTTGGGGTCCACCAAGAGGCTCAGTGTTAATGTTCTGTCTGTCTATCTGTCTGTCTGTCTGTCTGTCTGTGTCTGTCTCTGTCTGTCTGTCAGATGAGATGTGTAGTGTGTGTGTTGTGTCAGCAGAGGGCAGTGTCACACACACGGTCTCTTGACTCCCTCGGACTGCCTGCAGCTCTTTCTCCAGCTTTTCCACACACACACACACACACACACACACACACACACACACACACACACACACACACGCACACACGCACACACGCACACACACACACACACACACAGTGTGATGGTGGCAGACAGAAGTCATTTTTAAACGTGTGTATTAGTGGAGGGAGACCTGAGATAACTCCTGTGTGTGTGTGTGTGTGTGTGTTTCTGTGTGTGTGTGTGTGTGTGTGTGTGTTTCTCTGTGTGTGTGTATTTCTCTGAGTAACATGTAATGCTTCCAGTGTGTATTATTTCCTGTACAGTCCGCCTGAACTCGCAGCTCGTCTTGTTTGGCGAGAGGAGACGAGGTCAGAGGTCAGAGGTCAGCTGGGTCTGTGCGTCCAGATGAAGACGTCTTCGCCGCCGTCTGCTGTGTGTGGTTTGATTTACTCTCAAGAACAGGAAGTGATGATGCTGATCAACAGTTTTGAGTGTCTGACAGCGGTTTTTTCATGCATCACATCCTGCTGCAGTAAAGATCTTCCACCTCATTAACCTGCAACTTTTTGTTTTTCTAGGTCACAATTAAAAACTAAAATTTCAGATGTTTTTGTCGGGTTTTTTTTTCGCTTTTCTTTTTTTTTTTTTTTTTTTGACATTTTGTCTATTTTTTTTTAAATGTTCTTGGATCATTTTATTTTTCAAAATGATATAAAATTGAATAAAAACACCCAAATTCAATGAAAGTAGTGAACTGATCATTTATTTTAGGGAACCATCCACGTTATTAATGTGGTTGAAAGAAACCCAAAATGTTCTGATGTAGAAACTTTTTGAAAACGGGTAAAATTTAACTGTTAAAACAGTCGTGAGTTCATGCACTCAGTTAAAGGGTAACTTTGGTATTTTTCAACCTGGACTCTATGTCTCCATGTTTCTGTGTCTGAAACTGGTCCAGTATTAAACAAGAAAAAAGCTGTAATGTAACCCTACATGACAAATGTTCAGCATCACCAAACCCACCAGACTCCATGTAAATAATCAGGACTTTTATCATCGTAAAACACACTTCATTCAAAGTAGACAGAAACTAAATAAAACTATCAAAAGCCGTCTTGGTTCATCTTTCCACTGTTCCAACAATCACCACTCTGGTTTGGTTGAAATAAACCCTTAATTCACCCATTTACATGTGGAGATATGCTGGCTCTATACACGGTAAAAGTACTGATTATTTACATGGAGTCTGGTGGAAATATGCTGGCTCTATACATGCTAAAAGTCTTGATTATTTACATGGAGTCTGGTGGAAATATGCTGGCTCTATACACGCTAAAAGTACTGATTATTTACATGGAGTCTGGTGGAAATATGCTGGCTCTATACACGCTAAAAGTCTTGATTATTTACATGGAGTCTGGTGGAAATATGCTGGCTCTATACACGCTAAAAGTACTGATTATTTACATGGAGTCTGGTGGAAATATGCTGGCTCTATACACGCTAAAAGTCCTGATTATGTACATGGAGTCTGGTGGAAATATGCTGGCTCTATACACGCTAAAAGTCCTGATTATTTACATGGAGTCTGGTGGAAATAT
>NC_050183.1:32429759-32437259 GCF_008315115.2 Sander lucioperca
CTCCCTCTCTCTCTCTCCCTCTCCCTCTCCCTCTCCCTCCCTCTCTTTCTATCTCTCCCACCCCTCCCTTCTCATCCTGTGAAGCCTCAGTGTTTGCTGAAGGGAAACTCTGACGTCATCACTGTGGACTGTGAACAATCTGGAGCATTCCCGTTATTTATAGAAACAGAAAGTGTGCAAATACATGACACGTTTTTCCTAAAACTGCAAAGAATCATCGTCGAAAAAAGTGCCAAGTTCTCTGAGTTCTTGTGAAACATCATCAGTCAGTTTAAAAGCTGACAGACTCAGATTATTATTCTAAGTGTCTGACAACATTATGGGATGGATCCCTACAGAGATAGACCTTTTAGTTAAAGAGTAAGATCCTTTTAGTTTAACATGAAACAGCCCCGAAATCACCATCACCAAACCCACCAGACTCCATGTAAATAATCAGGACTTTTAGCATATTTCCACCAGACTCTTTAGGACTCTATTAGGACTTTTAGCGTGTATAGAGCCAGCATATTTCCACCAGACTCCATGTAAATAATCAGTACTTTTAGCATCGTAAAACACACTTCATTCAAAGTGTACTGAAACTAAATCAAAACTAACTAAAACTATCAAAAGCCGTCTTGGTTCATCTTTACACTGTTCCAACAATCACCACTCTGGTTTGGTTGAAATAAACCCTTAATTAACCCATTTACATGTGGGAATATGTTGGCTCTATACGCGCTAAAAGTCCTGATTATTTACATGGAGTCTGGTGGAAATATGCTGGCTCTATACATGCTAAAAGTCCTGATTATTTACATGGAGACTGGTGGAAATATGCTGGCTCTATACACGCTAAAAGTCCTGATTATTTACATGGACTCTGGTGTAGTGTGGTGATGGTGATTTCATGTTAAACTAAAAGGATCTTACTCTTTAACTAAAAGGTCACATCAACACATAACAGCAGCCGTTCTTCCTTGTGCCTCCGGACAGCTTCCTGTCTTCAATTTGAAATTTTTTAGAAAAACACATTTTCACCCTTTAGTGTTTACTCTGCCACTCTGCTGCATTCCTTCAAAATAAAAGCTCTGTGAGCTCTGTCTCTGTTCCCACCAGCAGCTGATCACCTGACCTCAGACATGACGCAGCGCTGCATGCTGGGTAAATGTTGTACCCCTATCTGTCTCGGTGTTCGCCGCACAGCCGGCCCGAACCAATCAGGTGCCTCGGCTAGATTTTCCCTGTTTTTGTCACTTTTTTCAACAATTTTGTTGTTGTTTTTCCTACTTTTGTCATTTTTTGACATAAAAACAAAATAGTTTTATTTTTGCCCCCAAAGTTGTTCCGATGCATTTTTTGTAACTTTTTTTCCCAACATTTTCCGACTTTAAAATTTTAATCAAACTATGTTGATTTTTTTGACTTTCGTCTTTTTTTTATTTAACTTTTCTTTACTCATTTGGACTGCCCCCCCCCCATACACTTGCCCATCCTGCCTAATATATATATATATATATATATATATATATATATATATATATATAAAAATATACTGTATATATGAATATATACAGTATATTTGATATTATATATATATAATATATATTATATATATATATATATATATTATATATAATATCAAATATACTGTATATACTGTGTATATATACAGTATATTATATATAATATATAAAATATACTGTATATACTGTGTATATATACACATTACATTGGCCCGTTGACGTCAGCTGAGCATCAGTTGAGGTCAGGTGTGGTATCTGCAGCAGCTGTGTGATATTCAGAGTATTTAGAGACTAGTTCTGGTCGTTGAGGTGCAGCAGCTGGTCTCATGTTTAAACGTCTTTACGTTATTAAACAGTCCCTCAAACGGTTGACTTGACTTTCTTATAGGGACAACCTACCTTTCCTTCTTTCCTTCCCTCCTTCCCTCCTTCCTTCTACTATTACTACTTCTACCGACCACATTTACTTAAAGCGCTAAACGAGACTTTTAGCGTCAATAACAACGACAAAGGCACCTGACCCAGCGTCCATATTTTACGAGTTGAGTGTGAGAACGTGTTGCAATGAAAGTGGCCCGTCTCGCCTGCACCGTCGGGGAGGTGGAGCGTGAGCGCGTGCGAGGGCGAAGCCAGAGGAAACTCTGATGGAGGCCCGTAGCGTCCTGACGTGCTAATCGGTCGTCCGGCCACACAGACGTCTGCAGTGAATTTGCAGCCATAACTCCACAAAAGGCCAAAATATCCACTCTGGCTCTCTTTCTCTTCATTCTCCTCCTCCTCAGCACCTGCTCATTAATGTTACAGCTGCCATTACACACACATTTTGAATTAAAAGCCAAAATGCTGACTTCCTCCCTAACCTTCCTAACGTTAGTGCAGCAGCGTCTGATGTCATTGGTATTGGTCTGTTGATCACGCGGTCAGTTCACACTGGACTCTGATATAGGCCACATTTTAAAAGGTAATGTCAACATCAGAGCTGAGCAAAAAATCTGAATTAGGCATTAAGACTTGGGGTGTGAACGTAGCTTGAGATTCTTTGTATCACCGCTGTATGCTTCCTGTTCATTACTTCCTGTGTTTCTGAGAAATGATGAAATGATATGAGCGTGAGGCTGTTGCAGTGTTTCCTGGGTGAGATCACAGCTGGCCCAAACCAGTTTGGTTCCCTCTGATTTACCACACGATCGGCTTCAGGGGTTAGTCTAGAGAATCCTTTCTACAGTCCGGTAGTAGTACTTTTACTGCAGTACTTTTACTGCAGTAAAGGATCTCAATACTTCCTCCAGCGCTGGCTGCTTCACTGATTCTGCAGAAAGACATCGGACACTGAGCCAGGCCGTGCCAGGCCAGGCCAGGCCAGGCCAGGCTGCTGTCTGACCCTGAGCTGGGCCGTGCTGTGCCAGGCCAGGCTAGGCTGCTGTCTGACCCTGAGCCAGGCCATGCTGTGCCAGGCCAGGCCAGGCTGCCGTCTGACCCTGAGCTGGGCCGTGCTGTGCCAGGCCAGGCCAGGCTGCCGTCTGACCCTGAGCTGGGCCGTGCTGTGCCAGGCCAGGCCAGGCTGCCGTCTGACCCTGAGCTGGGCCGTGCTGTGCCAGGCCAGGCCAGGCTGCTGTCTGACCCTGAGCCAGGCCATGCTGTGCCAGGCCAGGCCAGGCCACTGTCTGCTGACTGAAAGCAGGGCGGCTGAGAGCAGCTTTTAGGAACATTCCTCAGTCTGAACGCGGCCGGTAAACTTAGATCAACAGTCAGCTCTTAAAGGGACAGTCCAAACAAACGTCTTCATACCAAACTACAGGCAGAGTACTCTGTATACACACGGTCATAATAATACTACGACTAATGTACACAGAGGCTGGGGGGGGAGTACGGTGGCCCTGAAGGACAAAACACAAGATTTCACAAAACACAAAATGTGTAGGAAGGATGGAAAGAAGACAGAGGGATGGACGAAAGGAAGGTAGATGTAAGTAAGGAGAGAGGGAGTGAGGACGCAAGGATGGAAGGAAAGAAAAGGAAGAATGAATATGGATGGAAAGAGGGAAGGAGAGAGTACAGAGAAAGGGAGGAAAGGACTACGGTGGCCATGAAGGACAAACTCAACATCTCAGAAAACGCAAAATGTGAACCGTGTTTTCTTGTTGGGGTGCGTTTGTTTCCGTGTCTCAGTAACGTGTGTGGGGGGTGTTTGTTTCCGTGTCTCAGTAACGTGTGTGGGGGGTGTTTGTTTCCGTGTCTCAGTAACGTGTGTGGGGTGTGCTTGTTTCGTGCTGCAGGCCGTCCTGAAGGGGAACATCAGCGTGCTAGAGGAGAAGGTGGAGCTTCTGCATCAGAGGGAGGCCAACCTGACGGCTCACATCTCTCTGCAGGACGGTAGGAACACACTGTTACCATGGCTACTAGGGTTGGGTATGGTTTGGTTTTTTCTGATACCGGTGCTAAAGCGGTACTTTTAAAACGGTGCCGGTGCCTAAACGGTGCCTGAACCGATACTTTTTAAGAAAGTTAAAAGAAAAAGAAGAAAAAAAAGAAAGGTACTAAACAACAGTCGGCGACATTTAAGAACAACTTGTTGATTACTACGGCCATATGGTCAAAATTAAATGATTTAATAGTAATGTAATAACTATTAAATTTTACTTATTTTTAACTTTATTTAACTTTATTTATAACTTTATTTAACTTATAATAAACAATAACTTATTTCACCAGTAAATTCCTGTTGAATGACAAAAACAACCACCAGATGGGAAAAGGGTATTTTACAATAACTTTGAATGCACCGCGAGGCTGTAGGTTACCAGTTTCAGTGAACGCTCCGTCTGTGTTTCTCCGATGTCGTCATCTGCTGCTGCAGAGCAGACTGTTGAAATACAGTCAGACTTTACACTGTTCAACGTTAGCTGTCAGCATTTAACCTGTTTAATCCAGCTGCTAGCTAAAGCTAGGCTAACGTTACCTGCTGGTGAGTGGAGTGGAAAGTCAGGCGCCGAAATAAGGCACCCAAATTTTCCTTCTTATTCGGTCTCGTTACTACCGTTTAGGTCAGAACCGGTGCCCTGTTGGTACCCAACCCTAATGGCTACCGGCTGCAGGACGGTAGGAACACACTGTTACCATGGCTACCGGCTGCAGCACGGTAGGAAAAGCTCCATCACTGCTGCCATGAAAGGAGACTTTCTCCACCGCTGCCACCACTGGTATTCTTAGCTCCCCCCCCACACTGTTACCATGGCTACGGGCTGTGAGTCAGAGTAAATAAATACACAGGATTGAAACAACAGGAATGTGTTTTTAGAGAGAGAGAGAGAGAGAGAGAGGGACAGAGAGAGGGAGAGAGGGAGAGAGGGAGGGAGAGAGAGAGGGAGAGAGGGAGAGAGAGAGGAAGAGGGAGAGATAGAGAGAGGGAGAGAGAGAGAGAGGGACAGAGAGAGGGAGAGAGAGACAGAAAGAGAGAGAGAAAGAGAGAGAGAGACAGAGAGAGGGACAGAGAGAGGGAGAGAGAGACAGAAAGAGAGAGAGAAAGAGAGAGAGAGACAGAGAGAGAGAGAGAAAGAGGGAGAGAGACAGAGAGAGACAGGGAGAGTCTGTTTTTAATTATCAGTTAAAAAACCACAGAAAAATATAAAATGTTTCTCAGATTCAACCGAAGTTTCAGCTGGAAAACTGTAATCATCGTGAGAAGGACGAGAGGAAATCAGGAGATAGAGATATGAAAGGAAGGAAGGAAGGAAGGAAAGAGAGAGAGAAGGAATGAAAAACTGTCAGGCAGTCTTTACAACTGTTACTTTTACTCTCGTCTCACATTTCCAGACCACAGCGTAGGCAACAAATATCCTAAATTCATAAATATACATCTTAAAACCCCACACATTTATAGAAATTTATTGAAAAGATTTCTGGATATAGAAAGGATATACAATCCTCTATCCCAGACTCTAACATATATATATATATATATATATATATATATATACGCCACGTGGCGTGGCGTAGCATGGCGTGGCGTGGCGTGACGTGGCGTGGCGTGACGTGGCGTGGCGTGGCGTGACGTGGCGTAGCGTGGCGTGATGTGGCGTGGCGTGACGTGGCGTGGCGTGGCGTGACGTGGCGTGGCGTAGCGTGGCGTGATGTGGCGTGATGTGGCGTGATGTGGCGTGGCGTGGCGTGGCGTGGCGTGGCGTGGCGTGGCGTGGCGTGGCGTGGTGTGGCGTGGCGTGGCGTGGCGTGGTGTGGCGTGGCGTGGCGTAGCGTGGCGTGATGTGGCGTGATGTGGCGTGATGTGGCGTGGCGTGGCGTGGCGTGGCGTGGCGTGGCGTGGCGTGGCGTGGCGTGGCGTGGCGTGGCGTGGCGTGGCGTGGCGTGGCGTGGCGTGGCGTGGCGTGGTAGGGAGTAGCGTGGAGTCAAGCGGGACCACTGCGGCAGCTGATTAGTTGCCACCAAGGCGAGAAGGACTACAGGGAATAAGCTCATGGGAGATTAGTTAGTAACAGGGTAGGGTTGCTATGGAAGTATCTTAATATAATAACAGATGTTCACTACAACTAATCATCAGTTATTTTTGAGCCTCATTAAAATCTTATTTTTGTAAAAGAAGTTCTGAAATTAAGCCAATGGAAGTGAGATTATATAATATCAAGTGACTTTAGTGTCTTTTTGAAAGACAGTAACGTTTTTTAGAACTTTTGAGGCCAAATATGAGACAAAATTAGGTTTTTGGGATGTTAATCTTTGCAGATTGTCAGAAGAAGTGGTTGTGTGAAAGGTTAAGGAAATAAAGAGAGATTTCTCCGTGAGTAACCGTCTCCAGCAGCAAACGGGAGCCTGATGGGAAGTGCTTATAATTAACGAAGGTGATTTCCTGCTGTGAATAGTCGGAGGGAAGTGATGGATTCCTGTATGGAGCAGATATGAGAGCAGCATTGTGTTCAACGTGTGATAAACATTACTCAGTGTTTAATGGAGCAGCTGGAAGAAGTGAGTCACAAACTCCACCAG
Organism: Sander lucioperca; assembly: GCF_008315115.2. Lineage (NCBI taxonomy): Eukaryota > Metazoa > Chordata > Actinopteri > Perciformes > Percidae > Sander > Sander lucioperca. Next base: position 32,436,266 of record NC_050183.1, read on the forward strand.
ACTCCATGTAAATAATCAGTACTTTTAGCGTGTGTAGAGCCAGCATATTTCCACATGTAAATGGGTGAATTAAGGGTTTATTTCAACCAAACCAGAGTGGTGATTGTTGGAACAGTGGAAAGATGAACCAAGACGGCTTTTGATAGTTTAATTTAGTTTCTGTCCACTTTGAATGAAGTGTGTTTTACGACGCTAAAAATTGTGATTATTTACATGGAGTCTGGTGGGTTTAGCGAATGCAATCTGGCAGATGTTGTTGAGTATTAAAAAAGGATCTTACTCTTTAACTAAAAGGTCTATCTCTGTAGGGATCCATCCCATAATGTTGTCAGACACTTAGAATAATAATCTGAGTCTGTCAGCAGCAACAACAGAACTTTTAGTGACTCTAACTGCTGCTGAACATTAGTCCTGTAGGGTTACATTACAGTCTGGTTCTTGTTTAATACTGGAAATTCAGAGATTGTTGTTCCATCAGTCACTCAGACACACAAACATGGAGACAGAGAGTCCAGGGTGCAGAACAGAAAACATGAGAGCTGGCAGCGTTGATCATTCCTCACATAACAGTCTGATAACTGTTAACACAGGATCTGATCTGCACCAAACTCTGCTCACATTTCACTTGATTCTAGGAGCTTATACTCTGCCTCTCCTTGCTTTAGTTACTGTTGCTGTGTTGGACTTGAAGTCAACAGCGTCTTTGCATCGACTTCAGTTGTTTAAGCTGCTCAATGACACTGATTTCCAGCTGAGTCCTGGGAACTGTAGTCTTTAATTAAACAGACCTGCAGTTCCATTGGTTGACCAGAGGGGGGCGCCAAATACTAGGGATAAAATCTGAAGGATTTCAACTGCTCCAGAACAATAAACTAATTATGAATAAATAAAAAGTAAACAGATAAAGACATGGTTTAAAATGGCTTAAAATGTGTGTCTCTCTGTGTGTTTGTGTGTGTGTGTGTGTGTGTGTGTGTGTGTGTGTGTGTGTGTG
>NC_050183.1:32444759-32472259 GCF_008315115.2 Sander lucioperca
GCAGCTCGTCATTGTTTGAGTTTATCTGATCAATAATAAAATGTAACATTAATGGACTAAAAGTTCTGTTCTTACAGCTGACAGACTCAGATTATTATTTTAAATGTCTGACAACATTATGGGATAGATCCCTACAGAGATAGACCTTTTAGTTAAACAGCCCCGAAATCACCATCACCAAACTCCACCAGACTCCATGTAAATAATCAGTACTTTTAGCATGTATAGAGCCAGCATATTTCCACCAGACTCCATGTAAATAATCAGGACTTTTAGCGTGTATAGAGCCAGCATATTTCCACCAGACTCCATGTAAATAATCAGGACTTTTAGAGTGTATAGAGCCAGCATATTTCCACCAGACTCCATGTAAATAATCAGGACTTTTAGCATGTATAGAGCCAGCATATCTCCACATGTAAATGGGTGAATTAAGGGTTTATTCCAACCAAACCAGAGTAGTGATTGTTGGAACAGTGGAAAGATGAACCAAGACGGCTTTTAGTAGTTTTATTTAGTTTCTGTCCACTTTGAATGAAGTGTGTTTTACGATGATAAAAGTCCTGATTATTTATATGGAGTCTGGTGGAGTTGGGTCTTTCTGTATCTGATAATGAATGAAATCAATCAACACAACATGGTGAATAACAGTTACCTGTGTGAGTTATTTATGTTAACTTCCAACTGTTTGTGTTGGATCATCATTAGAGTTTGTGTGTGTGTGTGTGTGTGTGTGTGTGTGTGTGTGTGTGTGTGTGTGTGTTTGTGTGTATGTATATGCGTATGTGTGTGTGTGTGTGTGTGTGTGTGTGTGTGTGTGTGTGTGTGTGTTTGTTTTTGTGTGTGTGTGTGTGTGTGTGTGTGTGTGTTTGTGTGTGTGTGTGTGTGTGTCTGTGTGTGTGTGTGTGTGTGTGTGTGTGTGTGTGTGTCTGTGTGTGTGTCTGTGTGTGTGTTTGTGTGTGTGTGTGTGTGTGTGTGTCTGTGTGTGTGTCTGTGTGTGTGTGTGTGTGTGTGTGTGTGTGTGTGTGTGTGTGTGTGTCTGTGCGTGTGTGTGTGTGTGTGTGTGTGTGTGTGTGTGTGTGTGTGTGTGTGTGTGTGTGTTGGACCATTTGCTCTACAGGGTTACACTGCAGTCACTTAGACACCAATGAATGAGAAAACAGGTTCCAGGTGGAAAACTCCCCAAAATGACCCTTTAATGAATGTCAGAACCAGTCAGATGATCTCTGGTTCAGATCAGATACACTGAGACAATGAAGGTCTGCAGAGGTGGGAACTGAGACAGAGGCATCATCTCACACACACACACACACACACACACACACACACACACACACACACACACACACACACACACACACACACACACACACACACACACACACACACTCACACCCCCCACACACTCTAATTGAAATACGCCCCTTCTCTCCTCTGGGACCAGTTACTGTTGTCGTCTCTCTCGGGGCCGTCTGATTGGCTCAGATGTTTATCAGTGGTCGTCTCCACGCCCACTCATCATTGGCTTGTTACAGTGACAAGCCCCGCCCCCTGCTGACCTCATAACCCTCCAATCAGGGCTCCTCCTGACTGACTGATGTGAACATTGCATAAATCACTTTCTCCCAAAACAGACATTGCTTGTGAGACCTTTTTACTATCATTCAATCAGTTTAGTTTAACCCTCGAGTTGTCTTCCCCGTCGACCATGAAGCTACTTTTTGTTTTTCTGGGTCAAAATGTAAAAGAAAATTCCAGCGTTTGGGTCACCGTTCTTAGGACATCAGCTGGAGCTCGGTGGGCGGAGACAGATATGCGCGCTCATAAAAGTTAAAACATTTAGAGACTGACAACCCCGTTAACATTCCCTGATGGGTATTTTTATGAAAGATATAGATTTTAAGCGGAGGGAATTACATATAGGCTATTTGTCGGCTTCTTGAGCCGTGTGTTGCCAATACGCACATCGGTTAGAATTATGTTTTGATATTATTTTATTTTCTCTCTCAGCGCACCACTGCTGGGGTTGCAACTGAAATAAAAGCCTAAAGCAACGACAGTTCATGGAAAGCAGAAGTGTAATTATGGTCAGATCTTGTGCCTGACTGATGGGAAGTGACCAGTGTAGTCCAGGGCTGGACTGGGACAAAAAATCAGCCCTGGCATTTTTGGCCCAGGCGGCCCACACCCCCCGTGATTGGTCAGACACATTCCCTGCAGAAATATGCGTGCATTCTCTGATATGAGTCGCCTAGTGTTCTGCGTTCATGTGATAGTTTTGGATCCTTCAAGAGGGGTCTCAAGACTTATCTGTTGATCTTACCCTTAAATAATTCATTCATTCTTGTAGTTATGATTTGTATATTTATAGTATTTGTTTATTTTTTTTTATTATTGTTGATATTTGATATTGTATTGCCATTATTGTTATTATTACTATTTTGCTTAATATTGGCTTAGCAACTTTTAGAAACTGTTTACTGTTAATTTTAACTATTGTAAGATTCATATTTTGTCGCTTTGGACAAAAGTGTCTGCTGAATATAATAACCATAACTATAACCCTTCCCAACAGCTACAGTAAAGCTGAGAGTAGTATATGCCCTGGAGAAGAGCACCAATACAAGAGAAGCTAAGCAATTCAAGGAACCCTGATGCTTGTATCAACACTGATGTTATAGATCAGTGGTTCCCAACTTGGGGTCCGGGGACCCCTCAGGGGGGCAGCAAAGATCAAAGGGGGGGGGGGGGCGCAAGTCTTTATCTGGTTTGAGGTATAAAAAAAAATATTCGGACATGTTAAACAAATTATGATAATACACTAGAATATATAATGTATACAAAAGTCTGTATAAAAACTATATATTTTTGTTCTCGCTTAAAATTGTAGTCAGGCTACTTAGTAGGCCAAACCTCCGGGACCTCTTAACCTGGGACCTCTTAACCTGGGACCTCTTAACCTGGGACCTCTTAACCTCCGGGACCTCTTAACCTCCGGGACCTCTTAACCTGGGACCCTGCTGTCATCAGGTCAGCTGCTAGCTGTTAGCTGTTAGCTGCTAGCTGTCATCAGGCCAGCTGCTAGCTGTTAGCTGCTAGCTGTCATCAGGTCAGCTGCTAGCTGTTAGCTGTTAGCTGCTAGCTGTCATCAGGTCAGCTGCTAGCTGTTAGCTGTTAGCTGCTAGCTGCTATCATCCCGCCACGGCATCACTATTTTATGAACGAAACATGGCGGAGAAACGTAAAACTGCTGATAACTCCTCTGTATCAAAAAAGAAAGTAAGGCTCTATCTCGAGAGTTACCTCAACTTCGGTTTCGGAGGGGGGGCGCCCCCCCACTTATGTCTAAGCTTTTCTTAGACATAAGTAGGGGGGGGGGCGCCAAGGAAAAAAGGTTGGGAACCACTGTTATAGATCACAGACTGTCAGCTACCCAACAGGCCACCCGCTAGCATTTTCAATGTAAGCTTAAACAGTTAGGTTACCTGAGAGCTGCTAACTTTAACTGCTTGTTGTCGTTATGACGTGAGGTGCACATAACACACACACACACACACACACACACACACACACACACACACACACACACACACACACAGCCTCCCTCCCTTTCTGAGAGTCCCTGTTAATGTGCCTACTACTTACCACGTCGTCATCTACTCTCTCTTCCATCTTTTCCTCTCTCGCTCCCCTGGCCCTGTCGTGATCACTCTCCTCCTCCTCGTCTTCTTCCCTGTCATGATGTTGTTCCTGCCTCTCTGTAAAGCCAGCCACCTCTCCTCCTCCTCTACTTCAGGTAATACTGATGTTGAAACAGCTACTACAGCCCCAAACATGTCAGAAATGTTGGCCCATTTTGAGGAATCCGCCTGTAGATTCTTAATCTTTTTCTCCTGTAATTTCTCTGCTCCTCCCTTGTGCTTTGGTGGTCATTTGTCCATTTTAACGTGGATGCTAAACTTCCAGCATAAGCATAACTATTACAGCTCGTGTCTCAGGGCCGGGAGTGGGGAAGGGGGTTCCTGGATTTGATTGGGTCAGGCCAGTGCCAATAAAGACAATTAACCAATGGGATGCTGCCAGGCCCAAAAGTGCGTCGGCCCACCGGTATGCCAGATGGCCAGTCCAGCCCTGGTGTAGTCTAATGTAGGCTATTATAGTGGGTGTACTGTACTGTATATTGGCCAGAATCTGCCTTTGGGGGAGGAGGGGGGCATATCATAGTGGGGTGTCTGGGTGTCCTCCCCCAGGGAAGTTTTAAGCATCAACGACTTCATTTCCTGCATTCAGATACACTTTTATGCACCAATTTACGGTAAAAAAAAAATACCGTAGAAAAAAGCACGGATGACAATTCAAAATGTATCAAAAACATAATAGAAGGTATGTTACGTGTCATTGGGCATTTTCAAGTGGGCATATAGACATCCTGGAGCTTACGATCACCTACACTACACCACTGCAAGTGGCGGGCGGCTGTGGCTCAGTGGTAGAGCGGCCCCCTGCCAATCGGAAGGTTGGTGGTTTGATCCTTGGCCCTGCAGTCCCATGTCGAAGTGTCCTTGGGCAAGACACTGAACCCCAAGTTTCCCCCGATGCTGCGCCGTCAGAGTGTAAATGTGTGTGAATGTTTATCTGGTGAGCAGGTGGCACCTTGTACGGCAGCTTCGGCCACAGCGTATAAATGTGTGTGAATGGTTCCTGTACTATGTTAAAGCACTTTGAGTAGTCGTTAAGACTAGAAAAGCGCTATTATAAGAACAGTCCATTTACTGGAAGTGATATTGATAGGATAAGCGTTGTGATTTACGCAAAACAGCGTCGGCAGCGTCAGCTTTTTTTGCCAGCTTTCCTTCCTGCATTTTGCCTGTAAAACCGTGTCTGTGTTGTTCATATTTATGTAGAATTATAATTTCCTCTTCTTATGTAAAATATGCGGCTCTGGTAGATGTTTGTGATTGGTCATGCTGCCTCTTTTATGTGAATGTGCGCGCCGCTGGATTGGGAAACCCTGGGTTGACTGAACTAGTTGATAACCAGCGTCGTGATACAGCTGATGCAGGACCGCGGTTGTTAGGTTAGGTGAAGCCGGGTAACTGAAAGAAATCCAGGACATGTTGATCTTGATTCGTAGTACAGGCCTCAGATGACATCTTGGCTCTATGATTTGGTGTTCACAGCGGCAAACAGACACAGACACCCAGTTATAGAGAGTCATTAAAAGTCATAGTATAGTATGTCAACAAACTGTGCCTTTTTGTTTTGATTGAGAGAAAACTACAGATTGTATGTTTGCTTGTACATAGAATAGTGGGGGGGGAGGAGGATGTTAGTCAGGCTGGCATCAATCATGGGCATCACCTCTCACCCTCTACCCGAGACTGGGAGTTCCCTGAGCAGCTCCTCCAGCAGCAGACTGCTGCACCCTCATAATGTAACACCGCTAGCTAATGCACCCTCATAATGTAGCACCGCTGGCTAATGCACCCTCATAATGTAGCACCGCTGGCTAATGCAACATCATAATGTAGCACCGCTGGCTAATGCACCCTCATAATGTAGCACCGCTGGCTAATGCAACATCATGATGTAGCACTGCTAGCTAATGCAACATCATCATGTAGCACTGCTAGCTAATGCAACATCATCATGTAGCACTGCTAGTTAATGCAACATCATAATGTAGCACCGCTGGCTAAAGCAACAGCATAATGTAGCACCGCTAGCTAATGCAACATCATAATGTAGCACCGCTAGCTAATGCAACATCATCATGTAGCACCGCTAGCTAATGCAACAGCATCATGTAGCACCGCTAGCTAATGCAACATCATCATGTAGCACTGCTAGCTAATGCAACATCATAATGTAGCACTGCTAGCTAATGCCACATCATAATGTAGCACTGCTAGCTAATGCCACATCATAATGTAGCACTGCTAGCTAATGCAACAGCATAATGTAGCACTGCTAGCTAATGCAACAGCATAATGTAGCACTGCTAGCTAATGCAACATCATAATGTAGCACTGCTAGCTAATGCAACATCATCATGTAGCACTGCTAGCTAATGCAACAGCATAATGTAGCACTGCTAGCTAATGCCACATCATAATGTAGCACTGCTAGCTAATGCAACAGCATAATGTAGCACTGCTAGCTAATGCAACAGCATAATGTAGCACTGCTAGCTAATGCCACATCATAATGTAGCACTGCTAGCTAATGCAACATCATCATGTAGCACCGCTGGCTGTTCCTGCAATATGAGCCATCACTGGACAATATTCTGCACTATGCATGTTTATATATTTATAACTCTGTTACCTTCAACTGTGCAATATGTCATATCTATTCATCAGTACCTTACTCATCTGTATATCTGTGTTTACTGTCTGTAGTTTAAGTTTATTGTGTAAATGTTTGATTTACTATTATTATTATTATAACTAATTCTATTTTTTCTATTTCTCATACTTTATGTATATTTGTTTTCCTATGTCTACTTAATGTGTATTAGTGTTATTCTGATGATGTGTGTACATTTTTTTTAACTTTTGCGCTGCTGTAGTACAGGACTTTCCCCAGTGTGGGATTAATAAATTCTATCTCATCATATCTTATCTTTAACAATGAATCACTGAGAGTAGAATCACTTTAGTCTTTATTGATCAGAAACATTTTGCATCACGTATGAAAAACAACCAACAATCATCACACAGAATAACAGCTCTTAATGCACCAATAACAGCACCAAAAGTTCCTTTAATATGAAAGAAACTGCATCTGGTCACTGATTCTCCTGCTGAGACAGCAGAACTAACATCACAACATGTCTAATAATAATAATAATAATAATAATAATAATACTTCTAATATTTCATTAATAATGAAACGGATGAATGTGAATATCACATGAACACTCAGTCCGACGCAACAATATGTTTTTAACATCGGAACAATCTGCTGTTTTAATGATAACTTCATGATGTCAACGACAGTCAGCAAAGACGTGGGGCCGCGTCACAGAAACCTCTCACATCTCAACTTGGTAGCTATGGTAACCATCAGGAATGCACCGAATCCAGGACTGGGCTTCTGATTGGGCTGAATATTGGGTGTTTTGACGGGGTTAGGTTTAGACTAGAGGTGTACCGATAGAGCGGCCGGTGACCAGAATTGGCCGGTTTTCACGTGCTCGGCCATGACCGGCGACCGGCAGGTCAGTCTGACATATGGTGATGTCATGCCGGTCAACGCTCCAATTAACTGACAACATAAGTTATACCAGTTACAGTTCTCAAGGACGCACGCACACACGGACGCCACGGCACGGACGCCACAGCACGGACGCCACAGCACGCTCTCTTTCTCCTTTCTCTCAACTTCTCCTCCGTGTGTCGGCGCTATTCTCCACATGTAGGAACCTGGTGAATTAACCTGCAACATGTCAGCTGTTTGGGAATTCTTCAGCGTGTGTGCAGAAGATAACAAGTTTACAATATGCAACACCTGCAAGGAGAAAGTAGGGCGTGGAGGGACGACACCAAAAACCTAAATCACATTTAGCCGAACCCCAAAAAATTTGGATTCGGTGCATCCCTAGTAACCATGGTAATAAGGGTTAGGACCCGATCTGGGAAAGAAGCCGTTAGAGACGAACAGTTCCTATGGTAACATCCAACAAATTCTCATGTAAAGGTTTGAATATCCTACGAAATTACGGTGGCTGTCGGCCGGTCACATGAATAAAGTTTTGCTGTCTTTTAAATAAAATTTGTATGTCATGTGGCGACGAGAGCTAAATTTAGGAACCAAAACGACTATACACCCAACATGCGTTTCCTAGGTGAAAGTATTAACATTATATTATTATATGAGCTTAGATTCGTGGTTCTGCATCCCTTCTAGCCACAACTACACCAACCTGCGATGAGACAGGATGAAGTAAGACTTCTGTAATACCAAATTGGGAAAAGAGAGGAAGTTTCTGTGATACGCCCCCTGTTGGTCTCTTGGAGCCAATATGGCGAACCCGTCCTGCCGGTCTCTGCTGGATCCGCCTGACTAGCTGTAGCTGTTCTGCAGGTGGAGGAACTGCAGAAGCCCTCCACAGTCCGAGTCTCCGTCCGCTGAACTCTCACAGCTAGAGTTTGGCGACAACGCCCCCTGCGACGCGTCGTCCTGCTCCACGCTGCCCGCCCGGCATCGGGGCGCCGCCCGGACGTCCTGGTCCGTCAGCACCTGGTCCAGGAAGCTGATGTACCGGAGGGCGAGGCGCAGGATCTCGTTCTTGCTGAGCTTCCTGTCAGGCGGGTGCGTGGGGATGAGACTCCGCAGCTCAGTGAACGCTCCGTTAACGTTCTGCTGACGCCAACGCTCCCGACTGTTGGTGGAGACACGGCGGACCAATCGGGGAGGAGAACCTGAGGGGGGGAGAGGGGAGGGTTAGAGAACCAGGTCTGAGTCCACAGGAACTGTTTAAATCAGCGTTTTTATCTATGGAGATCCTCAAGAGGAGACTGTGTTATTCCGCTGCGGAAAAGTTCTTGTAGTCAGTCGGCCTGGTCCATCAGAGGGTCAAGAGAGTGGACCTCAGTCCCAAACATCAGACAGTTAAACATTTATACGTCTTTCACTAAGCAGCTAAAACACTGGATGGTCAATACATGCAATGCACTAACACTATTTATTATTCTGTTAGTTTGAGTCAACATAACTTATTGTTTCCCCCTAGTTTAATACTGCTTTTATTGTTCTTAATGGCTGTGTCTGTCCTAATTCATTTTTTTTCTCACTTTATATCGTCTTGTATCGCCTTGTTGTATATCTTTCTGTTTTTCTGTTCTCTCTTGTTTTATGCTAAGTTATGTGTTGTATTTTGTCTTGTTGTTTTCTGTCTCTGTGACGTGTTATGCTAACTTTTGTTTGCTTGTGTTGTTTTTTTGTTTTTTTGTATTTTAAAAAGCCTTTTTTAACATCGAAGGCAGGGGACTACAGATGAAAATTGTTAAATTGTTACAATGTAATTTAAAATCTTCTTTAAAAATAAACATATATGTTTATTTAGCATGTTTGTTTTGTCCATATGTGCTGGTGCTGTGTTCCCCAAGTGGTAGCCAGGTCTCTGCAATACAATGAGTTTTATTTATTTTTTTTTGCTCGAATGTCAAACTCTGCCTATGCCACAAAGGCAGCGGAAAAAGCACCCAAAAAAACGAGGGTTAAATAATCATCGTGTATGTTTTAATAATGTGTGATTATAGTAGGTGATGTTGGCACACTTCAGACTCCGTATGTTGGATGTTTTCTGGTATTAAAGGTGAACTCACCGTCACGGAGGATCTCAGCACTTTTCTGTTTCTGTTTCATCGTGATGCATCGATCCAGATCACTGCAGACACACATATCATAGTAGTGTTAAAATAATTTAAAAATGCATTCACATAAAACATAATGAAATACATATATGACACAAGTTGATCTGTTTAACAACTGAGAGTAAAATACTCTCATCTGATCATGTGAGAAGTTCCACTTTGACCTCATCATAACCAAATGAAAGCCAGCGTTTGAATGTAACTAAGTACATTTACTCCAGTACTGTACTTCAGTACCAAATGTTGAGGTACTTGTAGATAGATAGATAGATATTTATTGATCCCAAAAATGGTAAATTATAGTGTTACAGCAGCAAAATATCAGTCACACAGCACAGAATATACATAAAATACTGTACTTTCCTTGAGTCTTTTCTTCTCATGCCACTTTCTACTTCTACTCTGCTACATTCATCTGTTCCAGCTTTAGTTACTAGTTACTTTAGTTACTAGTTACTTTACACATTAAGATTCCTGCACACAAAACACATGTAGTTTATATCTGATGTTTGATTCTAAAGTAAACTTGCCGACAATATAACGGCTACAAGTCACGCTGAGAGTATCAGACCATTAAACACACACCTGGTTGGATCCGTCACACACACACACACACACACACACACACAGACAGACAGACAGACAGACAGACAGACACACACGCACACACTGTTTGGATCCTTTACACTTTCTACAATGTTTAATACTTTAAGTACATTTTCACTGCAGGACTTCTACTTGAGTATTTTTACATTGTGGTATTAGTATTTTTACTTAAGTAAAGGATCTGAATACTTCCACCGCTGATGAAAGCACGCTGCAAAGAGTTCTGTAGGCCTAGATACTTTTACTGCACACAAAAATAACACAAATAGTTGCTTTTTTTTTAAACGGGATTTTGGAGACAACAGACGAACAGTTTCTGCATGTTTCCTCACCTGTTGCATGGGTCGCGGTGCAGCATGTCTCGGAGCTGGGACATCCGGGTTCTGGCGGAGGGCTGGCGGAGTTCTGCGAAGTTCTGGCGGAGGTCTGGCGGAGGTCTGGCGGAGGTCTGGCGGGGGTCTGGCGGGGGTCCGGTGGTGTCAGCGCGCGGAGCTCCGGAGCTTCAGGGTCCGTCTCTCTCCGTCTCATCTTCTCTCTCTTTATACCAGACCGCGTCCCTTCTCTGAGGGTCGTGACGCCTCGTTTCCTTGGATACCACGTTAATAAAAACAGTCCCATTAAAGGGAGACAGACCGGGGGTCCCAGGAAGCAGCCCCCCAGGGACCAGCAGCCAGCAGGGACCCTCCCCCCTGCAGGACAGTCGTGTTTTCCGGCGTCTCCTCCTTCTCACGACCCGACCCACAGTCTGGCTGTCAACCCCGCCCGCTCCCCGCCCCCCTTCACTCCCAGAAGCCTTGATCAGCAAAAACACTTTCACACACACACACACACACACACACACACACACACACACACACACACACTGTATGAATTAATGAATAAATGAATTAATGAAAGCAAGGGTGTAGGTTTGGTTTCAACATTGGCAGGGACACAATATTTTCCTGCATTGCAATGTCTTTAAATAATATTTAATTTAATTTATTTAATAATATATATTTTTTTATAAATGTAAACATATGAACTTATTAAGGCAGCAGACACACAGTTGCTTAAACACAAAATCACATGTTGAAACCTTTCACTCAATCTCCAAAACCATCAGCTGTTTATCAGCCAGTTTTTATAGAAGACTACACACCTTCTCTACTGACTCACACACATCTCAAGCCTGGTTCACACGGGACGATTTTAAAATTGTCGGCCGATTTTCCAATCCTGAGAGACTCCACACACGGCGATAAAAAATCACGGTCTACCAGTTTTGGTCGTACAGCGTGTGGTACAACACATCACACACGAACCGATCTGACTCCCGAGCATTCCCAGGTCAGACGGGAAATCTCGCAAAATCCCTCGAGATCAAACGTGACTTCAGAGTAAACAATCATGGCGGACGAAGAGGACGCAGTGGTGATAGTTTGTAGTTGGTTTGTAGCGATGGTCAAAGAAGTGGAGACAACGCCAGCATGGACTATACTTGCTCTACTTATCTCCGACGTCCACCGGACTTTCTGGTGCGCCGTGCCGCCGGCTGTTTTGATGTTGTTTCCCGGTGCTTTCCTCGCCGCCTCGTCACCTCTCTTTCTGATTGGCTACACGCCACAGTCCACAGGCTGCGTGCTCGTTTGTCCCCGGGGGACACCACACACGAGGAGAAATCGGGCCAAAACAATCCAACATGTTGGATATCCCCGATTTGAGATGGGAGCGGTCCCGACGTCCTTCAGAGCAGTCTTAACACACCACACACGGCAGGAACATCTGATCAGATTATTTTACCATAATCAGAGCATCCTTAAGATTGTCAGAAGGGGGGAATCGGGGCTAAAATCGGCCTAATTATCCTGCCGTGGGAACCAGGCTTAACAGGGATGGACTAGCTGGATTAAGTCGAGGTGGGCCTGAATCTAGGCAGTTGTCCCGAATCATCCACGTAGTTCCCCAATCCAGGAAATTATACTAGAGCAGCAGTCTTGATTTGAAACATAACAAATAAAAAGGCTTAAAGGAGAAAAAGGGAATTCATTAAAGATGGGTTATCATTTGCTAGATACTGCTCGTTCAACTTCCAATTATGATTAACTATGTCATATTTTTGACTAGGCTAAATAAGCCAAAATATCAACAAACTATCTATTTTCAACATAGTTTTGACCTTAACAAAAACATTATTTTATCTCATGTATTGTTTTCTTGTCCCTGTAGAAATGTGTTTCTTTATGTTGAACATTGGACGCATTTGAGCAGAAGAGGACCGTAAAGAGCTCTGATATTGGCGAATTTGCGTTTCTAGGATGGCGAAGGAATGTCCCGTCCTTATCCACCTCTGATTGGCTGGTACCCGCTGCCTTCGTTTGTTGGATTGGTTAGGTTTAGGCATGAGGAAGGAGATGGGTTAATGTTAGGGTGAGAATACCAGTGTAAGCCAATCAGAGGCAGGGTAGGGCGGGACATAGCTTCGCCCTCCTAGGAAACATAAATTTGCCTCCGTTTGCCTTCTTCTGGACCGGTTTAAACCAAAGACAGTATATAAGAGTGGAGCAGCAGGTCCCGTGTCTCTGGACGGAGACCAGTAAAGTCTCTTTCCCGGTGATGGCTGAGCGTTACTGAGCAGCCTCCAACTGAGCTTGAAGACGTAGATGTGACGTGAGCAACCTGTCTGAAAGTTGGAAGTCTTCTGGTAGCTGTGCCAAGAGAAATCTCAATCATTCCCAATCTAGCAGAGACGGAGAGCGTAGGTATATGTAAGGAGATAACATAGACACAGGCTAATTATTGATCACTAAAATGATAGTTAACATTAGTAATTAAACTTAAACAGCTAATGGAAGTCCAAACTGCCTGAGAGCTTCTCCTGTACTATACGGTAATTCCTCTACTATGAGACAGTAAGTCTCGTGGTTATGACCCAATCGTTAGCCTATTTTTATAAAAACGTCTGCTACGGAGCCATAACGTGAGCTACAAGGTAATGGAGCCTTTTATACATTGTCGTGTTTCTTTAGAAATAAACAACGGACAAATAGAGTCTTTAAACTCTTCAGATGTAAAGTTATTCTCTGTCAAAGTGACGTCAGAATGAATGGCAGTCAATGGGATGCTAACGGGAGGTGATGGCTTGGTAGCATCAACATGGCGCCATAGGAGCTACGAGCTCTGAAGGGAAGCTTAACCCCTTGGTTTAAACTGACAGGAAGCTGCCGGAGCTTCTGCTTCTGACCTGCGGGGAGAAACCCAGCCTTCACCCTGCACACAGTGAGAGTTCACACACACACACACACACACACACACACACACACACACACACACAGACACACACACACACACACACACACACCCAGCTGCAGACATTCACTCCCAATATGTCCACTTTCTGTGTGCTGAGCCTCAGCTAAAATGAGTGAGTGCAACTTGTTTAGCCATACTAAAGCAAACTCAGGATACCATGACACTTCTAACCAACGTTACCGTTGTTTGTGCCCGATTTAATAGAGCTACAGTGATGTTAGATTGACCAATGAAAACACTACCACACTTAACTTTTTAAAATAGTTATCAGGCTTACTTATGTTACTGTTTTTAACATGTTATAGATAAAATACACCACATACAGTGCTAGAACTATTAACTATACAGAGAAGTATTTTGTTGTGAATTTCTGATTGGGTGGGCCAGCTGTCAATGTGGGCGGGCCCAGGCCCATCCAGGCCCGCCCACAGCTCCGTGCCTGTTAGTCTCCATGTGACACATACTGTTCACTGCTCATATATGAAAACACTAATTGGTTAACTGATCACTAACCAATCACTGCTTTAGTTTAGGTCTGACGAGATCAGATAGAGCTGTAACAATCCCACATAATGCTGGACAATTAATACATAGCAAATGTACACACACACACACACACACACACACACACACACAGACACACATATACAGAAAAAGAAGATCCCAATACCAACAACAAGCAGCAGTTCCCAAACCCAGAATGATGAGATGATGAGACCAGATAGAGAGATTAGAGAGTTCTAATGGCTCTTTATCCCAGATATAAAAACAGAAATGGAGGGAGACCATCTGATATGTGAAGGCAGCAGCTTCCACCGTCGTGGAGCAGCAGCTGGAAAGGCTCTGTCCCATATTTGGCAGTTTGCAGATGATCTGAGCCACGGAAGGCCCAGAAACCACCCTGACTCTCCACCCCTGGCTCTACATGCCACTGTTCTCTCTCTGCTATAATGCTCTTTTAATTTTATTTCTATCTTTATTTTTAATTTAATACATACTGTGTACATATACTTATACTTATATTGTTTAATCTTCCATTTAGAGAATGTGTGACGTGCACCAACAACCCCAAAACAAATTCCTTGTATGTGTTAAACGTACTTAAAACCCATTCTGATTCTGATCTGTGTTTTATTATAAAGTTAATGAAATAAAAGGTGTTGTACTTTGTCTCAGCTACAGCTCTGAGTCTCTCCCTCTCAGTGACTTTTTTTGGCAGCCGCTCGGGGCGGCATTTTTTCATGACACAAGGGGGGCGGCACGAGCACTTACAAAAAAAAATCCTTGAAGTGGTTTTCTACTGTTTCTACAAAGTACAGAGAAAATGTAATGAAATGTGCTTTACCCTGGCCCTCTCTTCTCATAATCTCATGACCTGAATATGTAGCACAATCTAATATGTGTAGCAAGATACACACACACACACACACACACACACACACACACACAGAGAGACACACACACACACACACACACACAGACACACACACACAGACACAGAGACACACACACACACACACACACAGACACACACACACACACACACACACACACACACACACACACACACAGAGACACACACACACACACACACACACACATACACACAGACACACACACACACACACACACACACACAGACACACACACACAGACACACACACACACACACACACACACACACAGAGACACACACACACACACACACACACACACACACACAGACACACACATACATACAAATAAACACACAAATACACACACAGAAACACACACACATACAAATACACAACAAATACACACACACACACACACAGCCACACACACACACACACACACACACACACACACACACAGACACACATACATACAAATAAACACACAAATACACACACACATACACACACAGACACACACACACACACACACACACACACACACACAGATAGACACACCAAGGTTATTATAGTTTTGCATTTTCATTTGTTTTTTATATTTCGTTTTGATTTGTTGTTTACAAATTCAGTTTAGTTTTTATTAGTTTTAGTCTTTTTTGTAATATGGGTTATTTGCCAAAAAGGTCAGAAAAAGTATTGTGTAATAATAACTCAACAAAAACATCATACAATTTTAGCAATATGTATTCACAATGTATTCAACAATAACACCAGTACATAAAATGTAGCCTACATATGATCACAAATATGTAAACAGTCTACACAAGACAAGTATGTGCAAAATGAGTAAGTGACGTGTTCCAGGAAAAAAACTAAATAGCCAACAGACTAAAGAAGACAGACATTAACAGGTGTTTTGGACTTTGTTTCCAGTAACATGGCAAACTTTTTGAAGGTAATCGAGTCACACAGTTGTGTAGACATCCCAGTATCAACACACATGTAGCCCACACTTCCTCCCACTTTTGGTGTTCCTGCTTATTTACTAACAAGCAGCTATCAGGTCGCCGGTGAAAGCCCTCCTGTAGTGTTCTCTGTCCTGCTGTTGTCTCTGTCACACTGCCTGGCCCTGTACCCATACATCAACGCCCTGTACCCATACATCAACGCCCTGTACCCATACATCAACGCCCTGTACCCATACATCAACGCCCTGTACCCATACATCCATGCCCTGTATCCATACTTCCATACCCTGTACCCATACATCCATACCCTGTATCCATACATCCATACCCTGTATCCATACATCCATACCCGGTACCCATACATCCATGCCCTGTACCCATACATCCATACCCTGTATCCATACTTCCATACCCTGTATCCATACTTCCATACCCTGTATCCATACATCCATACCCTGTATCCATACATCCATACCCTGTATCCATACATCCATGCCCTGTACCCATACATCCATACCCTGTATCCATACATCCATGCCCTGTACCCATACATCCATACCCTGTATCCATACTTCCATACCCTGTATCCATACATCCATACCCTGTATCCATACATCCATACCCTGTATCCATACATCCATGCCCTGTACCCATACATCCATACCCTGTATCCATACATCCATACCCTGTACCCATACATCCACGCCTGTAACGTTACCGGGGTTAGCTTCTGTTTCAGTGAAAGGAGGCTTTGCGTTCTCCTTTACCTTGTTAAGCTAAGCTAGGTTAGCCTCCTAGCTTTTGTGCACTTCTCAAATGTACTTTCAAATTCGTGGGATTTTTCCCTGTAATAAATTGTCCACATATTTTACCACCTTCCACTGCAAGGCACTTTTATCTGACACAGTTATAATCAAATAGGTGCCGCTTTCTTCCGACTTTCGGTACCGCCATGATGCCAGGCGAGAGGCACGGAGCCACGGACATGTTGTGTTCAAGTTGACGTGGAATGTCGGGATTTCTGGGTTCCCAGTCGGAAACTATACATGTCTACGGGAAATGTCATGGTCGGAGAGATATAACGTTATTTGCTCTATGAAAGACATCAACAAAGATGAAAACTAAGGACATTTACTCAATAATTTTATATTATTTTAGTTAGTTTTGCAAACAGACATTACAGTTTTAGTTTAGTTATCGTTTTTTTGTAATGCTTCTTTTTTTATTTTTATTTCAGTTCACGACAATGTTTTTTCCGACCTAGTTTTCGTTATTTCGTTCATTTTCGTTAACAATTATAACCTTGAGACAAACACACACATACACACACACACACACACCCCCCCCCACACACACACACACTCCTCTCTCTTATCGCTGTATAATGTGTGTATGAAGACACGTCAGCCTCTGTGGTTTTAGACTTGTGTAAAGGACATTGATTACTGGTTAGAGAGCTGATGCTGCAAAGTTTCCTGTGATGATGAGATAAAGAAGTCATGTTGTTAAAAAAAGAAAAGGAGCAGCAGCTGATGAGGGTTGGTGTAGAGTATATGAGCTGAGTGGTGTCAGTGTTTGTCGACCTCGGAGCAGAATGGCTGCAGTCACAGAGCTCTCCTTCCTGCTGTTTGCTCTCATCAACAACACCCATGCACAAGAACGGATCATTGTCCAAAAGGAAAGGTCCTCTTACTCCTTCAACCTCCCCGAGAACACCAACTCCTGCCTGATCTCCAGATCTGTTGGTGAGGAGAAGCTTGTCCTGTGGAACACCTCTGACCTCTGGTCCAACAGCTCCTCAGTACCTGAACACCTGAAACTACGACTTGACAGCGATGTGGAAACTTCTTCTTACACCATCCTCAACCTGACCCATTCAGACTCTGGCCCGTACCGAGAGGAGTGTTGGACTGAGGGCAACGTGACGCATGAGAACAGCATCACTGTTACTGTTTGTACTAAAATATATAAGAGAGAAATAACAGTGAGACTTGGAGAAACAGTGGACCTGCCATGTAAGGGAGCAGCTGATAATCTGGATATCCAGTGGCTCAAACGGGACATTAGATATGAGCAAAGAACATGGAGCAGAGTTTTTGGGGACAAGACGACATCAGTGATGGAAAATGTTAGAGGAAGATACCAAGTGCTGACAAACAAATCAGCTCTTCGTGTTTCCAACGTCACAACAAGAGATGTTACATGGTACAGATGTCTGGTGATGAACCAACAGCAGTGTGTTAGCAGTCACACTGTACAGTTGGAACTACAGTTTGAGAGAATCTACCACTCAGTAGGAGAGAGCGCTGTGTTGCCGTGCAATATCACTGACTCCACTGATGAACAGCCCCCACGTTGGAGGAAATTTAATCTCAAAACAAAATTCTTCGCTGACGTAGAACTACTAAACCAGACTGTTCCTTCAGTAGACCAAAACTACTCACTGGTGTTTTCATCTCTAATGTTAAATCACTCAGGTCAGTACTCCTGTAAAGCCTCTATGAGAGAGCAACAGTATTATCTGTATGTGTGCCCCAAATTTGGCCCCCCTGCTGTAGAGCTCTTCTCAGAGGGAGAAGAAGTCACTCTCAAATCCAGATATTGGAGAAAGGAAAAGTGGCATGTTTGGTTTTTCAAGTCACACCGAACAGAGGGAAGAATCTTTGATGTAATGTCGGGTCTGAGAATGAGCAAAGTGAGCCATTATAAACGTTTCCTGGTTATCTCTAATATCTCAATGGAAGACGCAGGAGAGTACTGGTGTGTAGTTTATGACCGAGATAATGATTATCAGTGTCTGTCGACCAGCAGAACTGTGTTAGTGTACATGGAGCCCTTTGGGATTTACTCCACCTTCTTCAAAGTGCGATGCTCAGTGCTCAGTGTCCTGCTGCTGATGCTCTGTGCTGCTGTAGTCGCTGTGAACCTGAGGACACGGGGAGGAGAGCAGCTTTCAGCTCACACACACACTTAATATGGATATATGATCATTTCATCATTGGCTTTAATACAGCCTGGTATACACTGGCTTTAATACAGCCTGGTATACACTGGCTTTAATACAGCCTGGTATACACTGGCTTTATGCAGAGAAAACATTTAAACTAGAACCCAAAAGACAGAGAGAGAGATTACAGAAACAACAAACAGAAATGAAGGAAATAAGACATAAATACCCAATGATTATTATTATAATAATATAAAATAAGTTTTGAATGTTAGACGGTAACCTTTGATCCTGACAGGGTGCAGATGTTCCCTTATCGTCTGGATTAGTATGTTGTGTATATATGTATAATATTATATTGTATATATATTGAGTTAGTTAGTCTTTTCTTGATGTTGTGGATGCGTGTGATTAGAGGGGGGGACATTGTTTAATATTTTAACATGTCGGGAATTCACTTTTTAACATTACTGTCACCTAAGAGTTTCATTACAAATCATTTTATGTGTCTGTGTGTGTGTGTGTGTGTGTGTGTGTGTGTGTTCCAGATGTATTTTAAATCTAAAGATTATGTGATGTTGTATATTATATATGAAGGAATATGAATTGTCTTTAATGCATTTATAATAGTTGTATCTTGCAGTGTTGTCAGTGTTATAAACTTGTTATTATATCTTGGTCTATATCTATAATCTATCATCTGTATAATAAACATTATTAATGAACTATAAAACGTGTTCTGATTGTGATTTCTGATTAATTATTATAATCAACATATCTCTGGGTCTGTAAAATGTTTATGTTAACTTTCAGTAAGTAAAGTTGATTTCTAGAGAACATTTAAACACACATTAATCTGACTAAAGTGCTGAATAAAAGAACATTAAAATGTAAATATCAAAACCCAAAAAGAAGATCCCAACACCAACAACAAGCAGCAGTTCCCAAACCCAGAATGATGACATGATGAGACCAGATAGAGAGATTAGAGAGTTCTAATGGCTCTTTATCCCAGATATAAAAACAGAAATGGAGGGAGACCATCTGATATGTGAAGGCAGCAGCTTCCACCGTCGTGGAGCAGCAGCTGGAAAGGCTCTGTCCCATATTTGGCAGTTTGCAGATGATCTGTATCTGTGTTTTATTATAAAGTTAATGAAATAAAAGGTGTTGTACTTTGTCTCAGCTACAGCTCTGAGTCTCTCCCTCTGCTCCCGTTTACCTCACCACTGATCTCACTTCATGTCCCGCCCACAACACTATCTGGTTGGTAGATGTTAGACGAGTAACAGCCAATCAGCACTCACCATGACATGCAGCAGAAGCGTCGCCGTCTCCGGTGGAGTTGGTCTCACTCCGGGAGAGTCCCCCTAAATCTAGAGCACTCCTGTAATGAGTCATTTAGGAAACTCTAAAGAAATTATTCCTGACCTAAACAGGTAGAAACAGACCATAATAAGTTCAAGTTCAAGTGTAATGTCATGTGCATTTAAAAGGACAAAGTACAGAGAGAATGCATTGAAATGTGATTTCCCTGGCCCTCTCTTCTCATAAAATCTATCAATATAATTTCAATAAAATATAATAATATGACCTGAATACGTAGTACAAGATACACACACACACACACACAACACACTCAAACAAACATCCCCCCCCCCCCCCTTCTCTCTGAATAATGTGTGCATGAAGACCCGTCAGCCGCTGTAGTTTTAGACTCGTGTAAAGGACATTGATTACTGGATAGAGAGCTGATGCTGCAACGTTTCCTCTGATGATGAGATAAAGAAGTCATGTTTGATAAAAACAGAAAAATAGCTGCTGCTGATGATGGTTGTCATGGCAATCTGATGGCTACATCCTTCCCGGAGATATCAGCCTACGCAGGGACATCTACAGAGAGGGTAACCTAAAGAACAACTACAACATGACTACAGCTAGTAAACATATTTTTTCATACACTTCATAACATCTTCTCTCTGTAATGAAAAGAAGATCATAGTAAATTCAGTAAATGTATTTTTATTTTTCCTGCTCATGCAGCGCAGGCCAGATGACCTCTGACCCCTCGCTATAACTCTACAGCCGACAACCAAACCGAGAAAAGGACGATGAGACAAACCAGAGGTGGGAGTATGAGTCACACGGGAGTCTCAAGTTTTAGGCTGCGTTCATATGAGCAGAAAAAAAATTCTGTGGTTCTCTGCAGAGTTGTGCGGTGTTTGGGAGTTTCACTGAAATGGCCCATTTATGTTCTTAGTACAAAAATACTTATACTATACTATAAATATCACACACACACACACACACACACACACACACACACACTCTCACACAGACAGACACACACACAGACACACACACACACACACACACACACACAGACTCACACACACAGACAGACAGACAGACACACACAGATACACAGAGAGACACACACACACACACAGACACAGACACAAACATACACACACAGACAGACACACACAGACACAGACACGCACACACCAGACACACATATTAATCTGAGGCTGTAAGTGCTGGTGTCCCTAAACAAATACACATTTAATTGTAATTTCATTTTGAGATTCCTGTATTCTCTGTTGGATATTGAAGATGATGAGTGTTCGGCGTTGAAGGCCGAGTGACTCAATGTCCAATGGGATTTGATTCTTGCATGTTTTGTTTTGTTGTACATGATCCAAAAGCACCCCCTCCCCCTTTAAATTCATTGTTATTCAGTGTGCTGATGTGCAGCAATCGACAGAATGAATATTATCCCCCATACTTATTATTATTCCGCCGCATTTTTGTCTCGCTACTAGTCACGGAGCGTTGCCAACACATGCACACAAAATACATGAAAACGTGTGTAATGACCGGGAATGTTGTGCTATGACTTTTCTAAGAGATTTGCCACACTGTTTTCACAAAATTGGTAAAAACCCGCCGCGAAAGTTCCCATGGACTACAATGGGAAATCTTTAGGAAATCGCTTAACATAGCTCCAAAAAAAAACGTCTTTGAGGCCATACCTATTTGCCATACTTTAACGTAGAAAAATAATTACATGTTTATACCGAAGACAAGACTTTGGCCTTTATTGTGCTGAATGAGCATTCTGATATCAAGCACGGTTTCTACCAAATCACAGTTTATGTATCGTCCAGTTTTCAGACCGTTTCAGATTTTCCAATGTGTGTGTATGGGGCAGGAATGTTAAGAGTCAGAGGGGAGGACAGAGGGGGGAGCTGCAGTACGATTCTCTGAAATCTTTCCAAACTAATTGCTCTCTCCTCTACAGTTTTCACTCTTCATACATCATGGCTAGTCAAAATGTAGGAAATGTTGTGCCGCTCTCCCTCACTGTGGAAATTACCATAGCAACAAGTTCTGACACACACACCTCCTATCACCTTAAGAGCTGTTACACACCAACCAGACGGCCGACCGTCGGCAGTAAAGCCAGTCAGACTGATCAGTCGGCTCCCCAAGGTCTAAAAAAATGCCTCAAAACACACTGAGGAGACGCTAACTTGAGCATATGCTATGCGCGTGCGCGAAACATAATACGTCTCCATAGCAGCAGGCGGCGCTTCTCTGTATTGTTTCCCAGAAAATGAAAACCAGCAGCTGATAGGACAAACGCGTCATGTGGGTCTTTTTTCTCTGGAAATTCCCAGCCAGACTGTCATGGCGTCTCGTTCAGATTATGATCTCATATTGGACTAAAATAGTTCACTGAAATGTGTTTCTGAAAACATTTTAAGAGAGAAATAGGCCGTGCAGTTACTGAATCTGTCTTCATTTCAGATCGACAAAGGTCAGTTTAAAAGATTTTCGTCAGATTTTGAGAGGCTCATCCGCTCGCCATTTCACAAAATAAAGGCCGACAGCTGCTCCGACGGACGACGGCACAGAACACACCGAACAGACTCGAGTTACCGACCTCGCCAGACTGTCCAACGGCCGATAATCGGGTTGGTGTGTCAGCGCCCTAACAAATATCTATGGAAGCAAAAAGACCCCTTTCAATTTGCATATAAACAAGATCGTAGTACGGAAGATGCAGTAGTTACACTGGTGCACCTCATCTCCAAACATCTTGACAAACCAAAAACATACGTTAGGGCTCTGGTTCTTGATTTTTCATCTGCAATTAATACAATTCAACCAGATTTACTTTTATCAAAACTGATTAAATTCAGATTAATCCTTATCTTATTCTTTGGTATTTTTCATTTCTCACAAACAGGGTTCAGCTTCAGTCAAAGTAAATACACACTAAATGTCTGTAGATTAGCGCTTCCAGGACTCAAATTGTTTACTTGAGGTGCTCTTTGGATGGGACAATCATATATAGCAAAACTAAGGAAAACTCGAAGGCACTCCCTGTAGAAAAATCTAAAAGCCTTTATTGTTATAGCTTGGTCATCTTAAACCTTTAAAAACTTGATTGACCATATACCAAAGTCACTGAGGAAAGGGGACAGGCAAAAACAACTAAACCAGAGAGAAAGTTTCTGGATTGACAAACTGCAGGCTACTAGATACCCAGGCCTGAACGAAGAACTAGATTTTAGTGTCTTCCTGTAAACCATACCCTTAATTTTTATATTATATATTATATATTTATGTGCTGTAGTGATGCATGTATTGTATGTAACTTTTGTGTGTAGTCATGAAAACTCTGTTCTATTAAGTGTCAAGGAGGACATCTAGTGGGCTTTGTATAATACTACAACCCTAAACCTGCCTCTGCCAAATGGAAGCTTCTGATTGGTGGTTTGAAAGCTTATAAGCTTTTCCTGTTTGAAAACTGTTGACTCCCTGACGAAGGCTTATATGCCAAAACGCATCAGAGTTTTTTTAAAGGTTTAAATGGCATACTCTCTTCTCCCAAGACAACTAATGTTGGAGTACCCCAGGGCTGTATTAGCTCCCCTGTGTTGTTCACTTTATATACCTCCCACTGCACCACTAGTTTGCCAAACCAGTTTCTGTTAAAACACTCAGATGACTCCACTCTATTGACCCTGTCTACCAAATTTGATCACCCTACACTGTACCAGGGCAACGTGGATTGGTTAGTTGAGTGGTGTGATCAAAAACGCTCTCATTATTAACACTGTGAAGACAGAGGAAATCATCTTTGGAAACCCCCAAATTGTCACTTGCCCCCAGTAAAGATTCACAATTCAGTAATCAGTCAAGTCCCAGTCTAGAAACATCTTGGTGTCATGATAGACAAACATCTCTCATGGACCTCTCATATAGAATTTATATGCAAAAAATTACAACAGCGTGTTTATTTGCTCCGTAGATTGAGATCCTTTGGAACTAGTAGCCAAATAATTTCTTTGTTTTTCACATCAGTAATTCTGAGTATCATGCTCTGTCGTAGCACTGCTTGGCTGCGTAGCCTATCAGTTAAAAATAAAACAAAGCTATTTGATCAAATTAAAATGTTTTCAAAGATTATAGGACTACTGCTTTCAGACGGCTCACAATAATAGTCTGTTCAGACTGGCCAGGAATATTTCAAATGACTCTTCACATGTTTTGCACAGAGAATATCATCTTCTGCCTTCAAACAGACGCTTTAGAGTTCATGCTTTTTATCGTAACAGACTTAAAAACTCTTTCATACATCAATCTCTCCAACCCGTTCTCACTCCGAACTCATAAAATATGGATGTTTGGACAGTGGCTGTCAACGTCTGAAGCGACGAAAAAAGCGCTCTGCAGCGTGTACCGGGGAGAGCAGCAGTTACACGGGGTTTAGGGAGTAGTATGTAAGGGGGGAAATTCCATGTAGAGAGGTTGGTTGGGGTGGTGGATGGGTCAAACACAGGACGTTCACCCAGGAGACCGTGGTTCACGTCCCGCGTGTGTCTTTAACTGTCCCATTCTTCCCGCGAGTCACGAAAACATAAGCCCACCCACGACTTTTTCCTAAACCCAACCGTCCCGTTCTTCCGGTGAGTCACGTAAATGTAAGCCCACCCACGAGCTTTTCCTTAACCTAACTGCGTCAAAAAGGATGCCAATAGTCCCGACGCAGCGTGTTTAGTTAAAGCGAGTTATATGACACTAAAGGAGCCTTTTAGTGTCAATAACGACAACGGCACCTGACCAAGCGTTCGTATTATACGAGGTGGGAGTGAGAATGTGTTGATCTATCCTATTGTTAAATCAGCTACATTAAATCCAGTGCAATATTTATTCAGGGTTACAAGTCTCCAATACCTTGTCTGTGTGTATGTTCTTATAATTTTCTGTTGTTTTACATACATGAATTGTTTCTTTACTTGGGTGTTAGAGTCATTTGTGGTAAAGTTTCATGTATGTTATTATCTTATGTATGTCTGTATGTATGTTTATGTCCTCTATTTTATATGAGCTACCCAGGGACGCATAAAGAATTTCAGCCCTGGCTGACAATAAAGTTGTATTGTATCGTCTCATGGAGACTCTTTACTGTAGGCCGTGTTGTCCTCTCTTTGCAGGACATGTCAAACAGCAGATTTACTGTTAGCCAGTGTTAATCGGAAGTGCACCAAGTAGTAGGCACACAGTCAAAGTTTCTTGCAGATTTTTCTAGTTAATAAAAAAGGATTCAACTGCTTACACACAAAATCACATGTTGAAACCTTTCACTCAAAGAGCCAATTAACACACCCAATCTGCAAAACCACCAGCTATTCATCAGCCAGTTCTTATAAAAGACTACACACCCTTCTCTAACATCTAACAGGGAGGGACTAGCTTTTACTATTCCAAACACAACCAATCAAAATGCTGCTCTTAGTCACCATGTGACACATACTGAACACTGGTCACATTTGAACACACTAAAAGTTTACAGTTTATTCCAAATGCTTACACACGTTTTCAAAACTATGTCTCCTTTTTTCCAAACTCTACACACAATTCCCAAAACTGCCCACACAAAATGCCTCACATCTCCTTCAAAATGAAATACTGTATTCAAAATACCATAATCATTTCTCAAAATGAAGTATTTGCAGCAAAAGGCAAACACTTTTTTCATAATAGTACATTTTTGGATATACCATGTACACACTTGTTCTAAAGCTACAGCTCTTTTGTCTTTCATAGACTTATATCTACATTTACAATGTTCTAGAGAGAAAGTAATCTGCTGAGAGGGGTTGAAAAGTGTAAACAACAATATAATGTTACAGAAAAACAGAAAATACTTTTTGGACAAAACATCACGTTAGTAAGAGTAGCTCAGTGTTGTAAACAGCAGCATGAAACAATAACACAAAACTACAGACATATGTAAACCAAAGATATCATTTTTAGAATAAAGAATATGTGTGTGTGTGTGTGTGTGTGTGTGTGTGTGTGTGTGTGTGTGTGTGTGCTTGTGTGTTGTGGTGGGGGGACTTGTATACACAAACAAAGTCTGATTGATTAGTAATGCTGATATAGTCATTAGATAGTTGCATGCAGTATGGACGCCACTGTAAAGCTACTCAAGATGGGCTTCTCTCATTGGTCAATCCGTGGTTGATCACATGATGAATAAGGGTGGCCCTGATCTCATCAGAGATGGCTCTCCTTCTTCCTCTTCTTCCCTCCTCCTACTCCTCCTCCTTCTCCTCCTCCTCCTCCTCCTCCCCTTGCTCTCTGTCTATTGTTGGCACCCATTAATCCAAACAGGTAATCTGACCTTTGACCTCTGTATAGGCCTATACTAAAGCAGTGATTGGTTAGTGTTCAGTTATGACATAATGTGTTTGCACATGTGAGGAGTGTATGTGTGCCCTGGTAAATACATGTAGCATTTTCATTGGTTGTGTTTAGAAAAGGAAAGCCAGTCACTTCCTGTTGATTTTTGTGTCTTAGGTAGAGAATTGTGTGTAGCGTTTTGTTTAAACAATTGTAAATTTTGTTTCATGCAATTGAAAACTGAGTGAAAGGCTGAGAAATAGCTCATGGTTTTGGAGATTTGCTGTGTAATTTTGCACTTTGAGTGAGAGGTTTCAAAAATCGTGTGACATGAAAAGATTTTGTGTGTAAGCAGTTGAAAAAAACTGTAACTGATCACTAACCAATCACTGCTTTAGTTTAGGTCTGATGAGATCAGATAGAGCTGTAACAATCCCACATAATGCTGGACAGTTAATAGTCTCAGAAATAACCTTCAGGAATGAGAACCGGTATGCAGCATTTTATAAAAGCAAATGTACACACACACACACACACACACACACACACACACACACACACACACACACACACACACACACACACACACACACACACACACACACACACACACAGACACAGACACACACACATACACACAAATATACCCCCCCCCCCTCTCTTATCTCTGAATAATGTGTGTATGAAGACCCGTCAGCCTCTCTGTAAAGGACATTGATTACTGGATAGAGAGCTGATGCTGCAAAGTTTCCTCTGATGATGATATAAAGAAGTCATGTTTGGTAAAAAAAAAAACACAGACCCACACACACTCAAAGACATGCAGACACACACAAACACACACAGACATGCTGACACACACACCTACACACACACACACACACACACACACACACACACACACACACAAACAAAGAGACACACTCATTTTAATTTAGTTTTTTAGATGTTACTTAGATGGCAACAATATTTGACCTAATCATAATAGATCTGTGTGGCGACCTTTGATGCAGGGGGTCTGGGGGTCCTTCCCCAGAAACCTTTGAGTGTTAAACACTTATATTTCCTGCATTCAGGTGAATTTTTGTGGGACCTATTTCTACCTTTTTCTAAATCAATTTATGCTGGAAATATCTTTATGTAAAGGGAATAATAGATTACAATTCAAAATATAAAAACATAATGGAATATATTGCAGTAAGGCTCTCAG
>NC_050183.1:32482259-32492259 GCF_008315115.2 Sander lucioperca
ATTGGTGGATGCATCAATCCAGGTGAGAATTTACCTATTTTAAGGGTTTTGGGAATAGGCGTACAAAATGGCTCGCTAGCGCCCCCTACAAAGTTAAAGAATTGAGCCCCTGCAGTACGTTTAAAATAGACTAACGAAAATTGGTACCCATATGTAGCATGTCAACACGTACAAAAAACGTCATTAGAGCCATACCCTAAACTCAACAGGAAGTCCACCATTTTGAATTGAAAGTTCGAAATTAGTGTGATTTTGGCCATTTCCACATGTCATACTTTAACGAACTCCTCCTAGAGATTTCATCCGATCAACTTCAAATTTGGTCTGTGCCATCTTAAGACATTATCGATGAAAAGTTGTTAAAAGAAAAAATTTTCGTCATAGGGCGTGGCCGTGGCGGGGCGGCCATTTTGTGCATTTCACCATCAAAACAGGAAGTGGCTGTAACTTGAGTGTACATTATCCAACTGGCTCGAAACTTTTCAGGATTCATAAGAGTCCAACCCTGAGGACACATAAAGGCCGATATTTACTTAAAGTCATAGCGCCCCCTAGTGGCAACAGGAAGTAGGCCTAAAAGTCAAGGTGCTATACTTTAACGAACTCCTCCTAGAGATTTCATCCGGCAGACTTCAAATTTGGTCTGTACCATCCCAACACCTTAAAGATGAAAAGTTATTAAAAGAAAAACTTTTCGTCAAATGGTGTGGGCGTGGCATGGCGGCCATTTTGAGTGTTTTGCGAACGAGAAAGTGGCTGTAACTTCAGTGTACATTGTCGTATCTGCTTGAAATTTCCCACAATCAACAAGAGTCCAGGCCTGAGGACATATACAGGCCAATATTGACTTTTGGTCATAGCGCCCCCCGCTGACAACAGGAAATCAGCCTCATATGACAAACATCATCCCATTTACATGAAACTTATAATGTGTGGTCGACATGATACTGAGCCGCCCCCTATACTTTAACCATGCCCACTTACTCAGACCACGCCCCCTTTCATAACATTTGAACTGCTTAAGGTAGAGTCTTGTGTGAGGTGTCATTGAACTCAGCAGAGACTTCCTTCTTCATTGGTGATGGTTTGACCCGCCCCCTATGTGTTAGCATGCCCCTTCATCAACTAATGACCCGTTTGACATAGAGTCTTGTGTGAGGTATCATTGAACTCAGCGGGGCGTTCACTTTTCATTGGTGACGATTTGCGGTGTCTGAGTGCCGCGCAAATGCACGGTCGCAAGGAGCGGCGTCCGCCAGTAACCCTGACGCGCGCAGAGGCATGAGGGCCCGTCCAACGCTGCTTGCAGCTTTAATTTTATTTGTAATCTTCTGCATGTGTGTGTGCTGCTGTGCGTCCCTGTGTGTGTAACAAGCACCCAACACAGGAAATGCTCGTTCGTTCCTCGGGAGTGTTTGAATCCAAACCACGGCCTTTTTCCTAAACTTAACAAGTCGTTTTGGTGCCTAATCTTAACTCCACTACCACGGCCCCTGAAATGACCATCATCTGGTGGTGCCTGTAGCCGACTCAGTCACCTGTTGGCGGCTAAACAACTGCCGCTGGTAGCCGGCGTCCAGGAGCTCTGTATCAGCGTCCTGTATCTCTGTAGCAGCGTCCTGTAGCTCTGTAGCTGGTATCCTGTAGCTCTGTAGCAGCGTCCTGTATCTCTGTAGCCGGCATCCTATAACTCTGTAGCAGCGTCCTGTAGCTCTGTAGCAGCTTCCTGTAGCTCTGTAGCAGCTTCCTGTAGCTCTGTAGCAGCGTCCCAGAGCTCAGTAGCTGGCGTCCCAGAGTTCGTAGGAGCGAAGCTTAACATTTCATTCAATAACATTATGGTACAAAAGGAGCACTAACGCAACATGTCTTATGTTGACAACGTGGACGCAGATATAGGAAACTCCGAAGGCAGTCGTAATATTTACCTAGCTAGCAGTCTAGGCTAACGCTGTTGCGCTAACGTTAGCAAACGTCGGCATAGCTAACTGTCTAAACTTGTGAAAAGCCGAACAGCATCCCCGTCCAAGCTGTGTTTCACTTTCCCTCCAATATTATTATACACATAATAAAGACACATGGACTCAGTCGAGACCAAAAGCCATATTTTGCAACACCAGTGGCACAGACCGAGACCATAGACAGTGAACAGAGACCAGTGGCACAGACCGAGACCATAGACAGTGAACAGAGACCAGTGGCACAGACCGAGACCATAGACAGTGAACAGAGACCAGTGGCACAGACCGAGACCATAGACAGTGAACAGAGACCAGTGGCACAGACCGAGACCATAGACAGTGAACAGAGACGGGGCTTTCGTATGTCGTCTCCCCAACGTGACGTAATGCAATGCATTGTGGGGGAAAACAGAATCATTGCAAACCGCTGTAAAATAGTACTACTTTTTTGTATTTTATTCCGTTTTGTGATATCCATTGTATTTGATGTTGTTGAGTAACAGTTTAAATGTTTATTACCAACAAGCAAATTGCACAAATTCATTAGAAAATAAACCCTGCAACATAGGCTTTAAGGAATGGTGGGTGAGCTTATAAAAAGGTACATTCACGAGACACACGGGACAAGAACGGGTCCCAACAGTTGGGTTGGGACATTATGTTTAGAAAAACTATCGTTTTAAAAAATGATTCCTGAACCTGAAATCTGTTTCCTTCCACAGCTGGAAACAATGAACTACTAACAACTAAAAGACGCCTGCTGAAGATGATAATATCAACTCTGCAGCCTTTGGAAATCACACAAGATGCTAACTTTCTGGGTTTTGTAAAAGCACTAAGCCCCTCTCAAGAAATTCCTACCAACTCTGAGATGTGTTCGCAGCTTCTCAGCGTCTACGAAGACAAAGAAAAGGAGTTGCGATCAACCTTGGCCTCTGCAGACGACATCGTGCTAACATGTGAGTTGTGGTCTTCAAGAGCTGAAGACTCCTATCTGACGGTGGGATGCCATTTCGTGGATAATAGGGGGAGCCTCAAGTCCTACGTCCTGAAAACTACCAGCCTCTTCGGAGAAGAATCTGCAACCCACATTATAAATGAGCTCTCGGCTGTCATGGAGGCGTGGTGCCTGAAAGGAAAGGTGCACTGTGTTGTCAGAGCCGGCATGCCACAACTCAAAGAAGTTAAAACAGCATGGACACACATGCCTTGTTTTGCCGACACCTTGAATGTGGTTTTTAAGGATCTTATAAAGGACAAGGAGCTGTCGGATGTTCTCAGAAAGTGTTACAACACTGTCCGGTTCTTTAAGTATGACGCCGAAGCCGAGAAGTCTCTCAGAATGATCCAGAACAAGATGAGTCTTGAACAAGATGAGCTGATCCTGTACTCCGGGGACCGTTGGCTCCCCTGGCTGAACACGCTTCAATCACTCATCAAGCAGAACCGTGCTATGGTGATGGTGTTCGACGAAAGAGACAAGACGGACTTGATTCTAAACGAAAGCGATAAAGAGAAAATCAAGAACCTCATCTCGGCTCTGGAGCCTCTGAAGAAAGCCACGTCCGTGATGAAAGGAGAAGGGTTCGAGACCATCTCAGCCATGCTGCCGCTGCTGACCAGACTCATGGAGAGTCTCAGAGAAGAAGAGAAGAAAAACAACAATGTTGCTCGTGCATTATTGACAAAATGCAGAAAGGAATTCGGGGACGTCAACAACCACTTACTGGCTCCGTTCACATTCCTCGACCCGAGATTCAAAAACCAGCTGGGAGAGAAAAACAAAAAACGTGCGGTGGCTAAAATAATGAAGGATCTCACTGCAGGCCTGGCGTCCTCTTCTCATGCTAAACTGAAAGGCCTCCTGAAGAGATACATGGCCTACGAACCTACGGCGGTCACGTCTAACCCTTTGTCCTGGTGGAGACACACAGGAAAGGAGCAGTTTGGCGTGCTAAGCAAGCTCGCGCTGAAGAAACTCGGAGTCGTCTCCACCGCTGTGCCATTACAGAGAGCTTTCTCCGACGCAGGCGATCGCTTCTGCAACCTGAGGAACTCCATCGTGCCAGAAAACCTCAACATGATCCTGTTCCTCAAAAGCAACTGGTCCACAACATCTTAAGGGTTTTTCACACGGGGAATGACATTTAGGGCCCTATTTTAACAATCTAAGTGCAGGGCGTGAAGCGCCTGGCGCAGGTGTGTTTAGGGCGTGTCCAAATCCACTTTTGCTAGTTTGATGGTGTAAAAAGGGTCCGTGCGCCAGGCGCATGGTTCTAAAGGGTTGTACTTAGTGTCTTCATTAATCATAGGTGTGTTTTGGACGTAACATGCAATAAACCAATCAGAGGGTCATATCCCATTCCCTTTAAAAGCCAGGCGCATTTGGACCTTGGAGCATTGCTATTAGTCTTGTGTCGATGCTCTGACAAGAAGAAGCCCCGCTATCTATGTTTGATTACTGTTTAGAAAACAGTTTTATATTTTAGGGAACTCAGTCTCTTGTTCAGTGAGTTACGCTGTGCGTCGCTGGCGTAGGGAAAAGTTCAACATAATTCATCTCTTGCAGCGGGCGGCGTGTGCATCTGACGAGCACCAACGCAATAGTTTCACGGGATTGTGCCCGCTTGTCGTGTCGCCTCCCTACCTGCCCACTCACCTCCCTACCTGCCCGCTCGCCTCCCTACCTTCCCACTCGCCTCTCTACCTGCCCGTTCGCCTCCCTACCTGCCCGCTCGCCTTTCTACCTGCCAGCTCGCCTCCCTACCTGCCCACTCACCTCCCTACCTGCCCGTTCGCCTCCCTACCTGCCCGTTCGCCTCCCTAACTGCCCGCTCGCCTCCCTACCTGCCCACTCGCCTCTCTACCTGCCCACTCGCCTCCCTACCTGCCCACTCGCCTCTCTACCTGCCAGCTCGCCTCCCTACCTGCCCACTCACCTCCCTACCTGCCCGTTCGCCTCCCTACCTGCCCGTTCGCCTCCCTAACTGCCCGCTCGCCTCCCTACCTGCCCACTCGCCTCTCTACCTGCCCACTCGCCTCCCTACCTGCCCACTCACCTCCCTACCTGCCCGCTCGCCTCCCTACCTTCCCACTCGCCTCTCTACCTGCCCGTTCGCCTCCCTACCTGCCCGCTCGCCTTTCTACCTGCCAGCTCGCCTCCCTACCTGCCCGCTCGCCTCCCTACCTGCCCACTCACCTCCCTACCTGCCCGCTCGCCTTTCTACCTGCCAGCTCGCCTCCCTACCTGCCCGCTCGCCTCCCTACCTGCCCACTCGCCTCTCTACCTGCCCACTCGCCTCCCTACCTGCCCACTCGCCTCTCTACCTGCCAGCTCGCCTCCCTACCTGCCCGCTCGCCTCCCTACCTGCCCGCTCGCCTCTCTACCTGCCAGCTCGCCTCCCTACCTGCCCACTCACCTCCCTACCTGCCCGTTCGCCTCCCTACCTGCCCGTTCGCCTCCCTAACTGCCCGCTCGCCTCCCTACCTGCCCACTCGCCTCTCTACCTGCCCACTCGCCTCCCTACCTGCCCACTCGCCTCTCTACCTGCCAGCTCACCTCCCTACCTGCCCGCTCGCCTCCCTACCTGCCCGCTCGCCTCTCTACCTGCCAGCTCGCCTCCCTACCTGCCCACTCACCTCCCTACCTGCCCGTTCGCCTCCCTAACTGCCCGTTCGCCTCCCTACCTGCCCACTCACCTCTCTACCTGCCCGTTCGCCTCCCTACCTGCCCACTCACCTCTCTACCTGCCCGTTTGCCTCCCTACCTGCCCACTCACCTCTGTACCTGCCCGTTTGCCTCCCTACCTGCCCACTCACCTCTCTACCTGCCCGTTTGCCTCCCTACCTGCCCACTCACCTCTCGTTGAAAATGAATCATGAGGCACGACAATCGCTTCCCATCTGAAAAGGCCTTTAGCGACAAGGCTACCCATCTCTCTGAACAGATAAACATAATCTTTAATTATAGAACATTTTTCAAAAAACATTCCAGTAAAATTAAACAGTGGTCCTAAAAAAACATCAGGGTTTTAAATGACAAATAAAAACCGTGTTCAGTGAAGGTAAGAATAGGAAAAACATTTCAAAGGAGATTCAAGCTTAAAAAAAAATCAGGAGAGGTTCTCCAATAAAAGTTTGTTTTAAGAAGGGACAAACGGACGCAGAATATTCTGTAGATTTTAAACAAAACATAAAATCAGTCTGCTAAACACCCTAGACCGCCCAACAGACGTAATCACTCAAGACGATGCACGTGATCCGTGTTGTTCACATCTGACTGTACTGTAAATATCACGTAATCTCTCAGGACATTTCAACTTTTAAAATGTATTTTTATCATTATGAATGGTTTCAAATTTCAAGATGAACGTTTCAGAAATCAGCTGCCAACTTATGTTTTCACTTTTTTTTTTAAATGTGAGCTCTTGAATACCTTCCTAAATAATGAACCTGTATGTAATGTTTTTAACAAGTTGTTTTACAGTTTGGTTTAGGTTACAACGCAGTTTATTTATTACTTAATTGAACTGTTTTCAGATTGGGCCTCATCTTTTCTAGTTATTTTGTTGAGTTTCTGATGTTATATTAAGATTATTTCCTTTTTAGATTTTTGTAACCAAAATCTCAAACTTTATTAAAGAAAATTATTCTTTTCTACATCTTTGTCCGGCTGACTTTTCTGCTCGGTCCTCGACATTAACTCACACACACACACACACACACACACACACACACACACACACACACACACACACACACATACACATACAGACAGATCTTAGATTAGATAAGAGGTTTTCAGGACCCCCTGACTGAGAGAGACATAGCAGGGAACCACGAATACTAATAGTGAATCCTCGCAGATTTGGATCAGGCCATAAACATTTTTCTATATCGTTGTCATTTTTAAAGATAATTTTTTCACTTTATTAGTCGTCTTTATTGCTTTTTTTTGTCTCTTTTTTCTATGATGGCTAAGAAACTTTTTTGCCAAATTTTAGGGGCTTTATGAGGCCCAAAGTTTGAGAGAGAAATATATAGCTATATGAGACACGCAATAATAAAGTCAAAGATTTGATTTTTTTTTTACTTTTTCTCTTACAGTTTTATATAACTTTGCTACTAATTTCAGAACCTTGACGTCAGTTTTCAAAACTCTAGACACAAAACTCACAACGATCATCACTTGTAACACAGACTGTCCAATGTTTAAACATTGCATTGTGCATTCATATCTTTAAATAAATCTTGCACTTGCACAATCATTGGTTCAAAAAACTAATTTATTGTGAAATACCATTGAAACGTTACTTTAGATCACCCACACACAAGCTACCCATAGTTTCACTGGGTCATCCTTCGTACAATCATTAAATTTTGTAGTACAAAATAGGTGATACAAGTTTCATTATGGTACTAGATGTAAATACATCCCTGTAAAAGTACTGCAGTAGTAGAGAGAATACTACAGATCAATGAACAAAACCTGAAATGTATTGATGAAAAGCAATACAGTACGATTACAACATAGGTTAATTTAAATCAAAGCAAAATAATTAACTACAAAATAGAAAAGACAGTACTGTAAAACATCAAATGCAGTGTTCCTCAACTTGTTTGTACCGTAAAAAGCAAAACAAAAAAGTGATTACTGTTCTTCTACATCTTCATCAACTCTGCCTTGTGGATTTGGCCACAGGTTCTGATCTACATCACAATTAGCCAAACATCTTGGAAAAAACCTTTGGGCACAGCGAACAATGTGGTACGAGTATACATGTATATGTATATGTATATGTATATGTATATAGACAGTATATATATAAAATATATATCTCAATCATCAGTAACGAGTTGGCAGAATTGGACAACCAATTCCAAGGGTCTGCATGCATACAGTGCAGTACTGTCAATACTATAAATAGTCTCAGAGGTGGTACATGGGACCATAGAAACAGTGTCTGATAAACAGTAGTACATTACAGTAAAGAATGATGATGAAATATTACATCCATAGATACTGTATTCTGATTGGTTCATGCTCCACACTAACTGGTGACAATGAATCTCGTTATCTTGAAACTTTCATGATCTAAACATGAAATATTGTTTGTCCGTTTCCAGACAACTATGCGTTAAGAGTAATGCAACAGTTACTTACATCATTTTGAGTAGTTGTATAGATTCCTATCCTCACCTATGATCATGAAGGCTGGGTCATGACCGAAAGAACGAGATCCAGGGTACAAGCGGCCGAAATGGGTTTCCTCAGGAGTTTCCTCAGGAGGGTGGCTGGTGTCTCCCTTAGAGATAGGGTGAGAAGCTCAGTCATCCGTGAGGAGCTCGGAGTAGAGCCGCTGCTCCTTCGCGTCGAAAGGAGCCAGTTGAGGTGGTTCGGGCATCTGGTAAGGATGCCCCCTGGGCGCCTCCCTAGGGAGGTGTTCCAGGCACGTCCAGCTGGGAGGAGGCCTCGGGGAAGACCCAGGACTAGGTGGAGGGATTATATCTCCAACCTGGCCTGGGAACGCCTCGGGATCCCCCAGTCGGAGCTGGTTAATGTGGCTCGGGAAAGGGAAGTTTGGGGTCCCCTGCTGGAGCTGCTCCCCCCGCGACCCGACACCAGATAAGTGGACGAAGATGGATGGATTAATATCGATTGATAGTTAGATGATTGTAATGAAGTGAATAGACAATCATCTGAAATGTAATGTGTGAATTGGTTTTTGAAGTAGTAGTACTTTGATGTTAACTTGTGTCATATTGAACAGGTGATCTTTGTTAAATGAACAAATGATCTTTGGTTTATGTGTATTTTATCCAAGCAATTGAAAAAAGTGTTTGAGTTTTGAAAAATGTATATTTTGATCATTGGTTGTGAGTTTTGTGTCTAGAGTTTCGACAAATGACGTCAAGGTTCTGAAATTAGTAGCAAAGTAATTGTAAAAAAGTAAGTAAGAAAAAGTAAGAAAACCTGTCAGCAAACTAGAGAAACTGAATTTTCAGGACTTTATGAGGCCCAAAGCTATATGGGACCTGCAATAATAAAGTCAAAGATTTTTGACTTTTTCTCTTAAATAAAGCCTGTCAGTAAACTAGAGAAAGTGAGTTGGTTGAGGCTGCAGTGATCAGATGTGACCAGCAGAGGGCAGCGTGACTCTTCATGTCTCCAGTCTCTGCTTCCTTTTACTTCTAATTTATTAAGTTACATATCAGGGAAACATACATAAAGAAAGAAATAATAAAAAAAAAAAAAAGTAAATACAAAATAGCTAAAATACAAACATCTTCTCTGATTGGCTGACGGGGGCGTGCTGTCTGGGCGTTCTGCCAGAAACAACCCAACTCCAGCAGCAGCGTGGCGAGAGAAGAAGAAACAGCAGCTGACCTCATCATGAGATAATAAAGACCGTACGGAGAACATGTGGCGCCGTTTTCCTCTGAAGATCTGGCTACAAAACCAACTGTCTGTCCACGCTACATTTCTCACCAGACTCCATATAAGTAATCAGGACATAGAAATAGAACTTATTATCAGCTTTCTATCCAGTGATGTTGTATGTGATGATGTGGGGGTATGGTGAAGGGTATGTGATGATGTGGGGGTAGGGTGAAGGGTATGTGATGATGTGGGGGTATGGTGAAGGGTATGTGATGATGTGGGGGCCAAGGGAACTTTATCAGGATGCATAGTATCCTGGATCCATGAAATAACTGGCCTTTAAAAATAAAAGTCTGCCTGCCTCTATGGGAATTTAACATAGGGGTGTGTATAATTATGGCCCCTGTATTTTAAGGAAGAACATTTATTTATTTACAATACATTCACAAAAAAAAATTGGTGTCCTTAAAAGTCGGATTTTTCCTCATTTCTTTTAATTAAGGCATTAAGATCAATTTCCAAAAGATGATTTTTTTATTCCTCTTTTTAGTCAACTTGACCATGGGTATGAATACTTATGAGCAACACTGTATATATATATATATATATATATATATATACTCATACCACATTGGTCTGTAGTATTCTCTCTACTACTGCA
>NC_050183.1:32502259-32517259 GCF_008315115.2 Sander lucioperca
ACTCTGTGTTTGAAAAATTTCAATCTGGTTTCAGATCACGCCACAGTACTGAGTCTGCACTGTTGAGAGTACATAATGACATTGCCTTGTCTGTAGATGCCGGGAATCCTACTGTTTTAGTGCTCTTGGACCTCACAGCGGCTTTTGACACAGTGGACCATGCAGTCCTCCTCTCTCGCCTTGATCATAGTGTAGGCATCAGAGGCACGGCACTTGAATGGTTTAGCTCCTATTTGGCTAATAGGAGCTTTTCTATCATGATTGGTGACCTCTTCTCGTCAGCTGCTCCTCTCTCTTGTGGGATTCCCCAGGGCACAATTCTTGGCTCCATTCTGTTCTCTTTATATATGCTGCCTTTAGGGGCTTTTATAGGAAAGCATAAACTGTCATTTCATTGTTACGCAGATGATTTGCAAATCTATTTGCCTATGAAAGCAAATGACAGTGTCGCACTAAACTCCCTGCTTAGTTGCATCACTGATATTAAGCTGTGGCTTTCAGAAAACTTTCTTAATTTGAATGAAGATAAAATGGAGTGTACTATTTTCAGTACTTCAGGCACGCAAAATGGTCCAGCTTTGAGTTTGGGAGCTCTAGAATCTTACACTAGGTCAGCTGTCAAAAACTTGGGGGTTACTTTGGATTGCAGCATGAAATTTGACAAGCAGATCAGTGATGTTGTTAGAATGAGCTTTTTCCAGCTTCGTCTCCTGGCTAAAGTTAAGCCTTTCCTCAACAGGCACGATCTAGAAAAGGCTATTCATGCCTTTATTAGTTCTAGGTTGGATTATTGTAATGCTCTTTATGTTGGTCTGAATCAGACCTCCATCGCACGTCTTCAACTGGTGCAAAATGCAGCTGCTCGCTTTTTAACAAACACATCTAGACGTGCACATATCACTCCTGTTCTCTACACCCTTCATTGGCTCCCTGTGTGTTTTAGAATCGATTTTAAGATTTTTTTGTTTGCTTTCAAGGCCTTAAATGGTCTGGCCCCGGAGTATTTGTCCGAAATTTTAACTTTGCGGGAGCACAACCAACCGGTCATTGCGTTCTTCAAACCAGCGAGTTTTAGAAGTGCCAAGGTCTAGATATAAACGGGGGGGTGACCAGGCTTTTGCAGTTGCTGCCCCGAGACTCTGGAACAAGTTACCCCCTGATATCCGCACTATTACAGATGGAGCTCTTTTTAGGTCCAAACTTAAAACGCATCTGTTTAGTCAGGCTTTTAATAACGTAGCAGTGGTGTGACAATTTCATTCTTCTGTTTCTTTGTAACCATTTCTGATTTTTCTGTTGTCTATGTTCTTTCTATTGTATGATATGTGTTTTTATTCTTGGTTTCGATGTTAAGCACTTTGGATACCTGCTGGTTGCTGTAAAGTGCTATATAAATAAAGGTTGATTGATTGATTGATTGATTTTTCACGTATCTGTACTTTACTTAAGTAGAATCAATAGTGCATACTTTTGACTTTTACTTTGTTACATTTTGCAGCAATTACCTATACTTTCTACTCCACTACATTTCTACAATGTTCCGTTACATTTTCTGATCAGTTTTTCCCCCGCCAAAACGTCTTCCTGACCGTCACACGTTTGCAGTCCGCAGGGAAGCCTAAGCAGCAGCTCCTGCACCGCCACGCCAAGACCCACCTTTCAATAGCATTTATTGGCCAGGCGCATACCGCTCCCGGTACTACCACTGCTCCTGTTACTGCTGCTGCTCCCGATACTCTGCTGGGTCATATGTGAAGCATCCGTTCACATAAGGTTAATATACAACCCGTATATTTATCTTAACAACACTCCCGGTCCTCCTCAGCTGTGAAGCCACGTACTTGTTGTCCAAGCCCAAGTGTTCTCGCTAAATAAATGTGTGCAGCATTCACTGTCCCGTGGGAAATAATCCAAAGTCGAGCTTCATGCAGAGCACCCTGATAGATAACCAGAATTGTAAGTCTGAATGTAAACTGGGCCACAGATAGTAAGCACAATTGACTTAATTAAAATGCCACAGCCCATAGGCCTACTGTTTTTTTTTTAATTATTAGAATATATACATTAAGAGAATAAATCGTTATGCAAGTACTTTTACTTTTAATACTTAAAGTACATTTAAAATCAGGTACTTTTTACTTTTACTTAAGTAGGGTTACCATTGTGGTACTTCTACTTTTACTAAAGTAAATATGCCTCTGGTTATTTGTACTTTTACTTAAGTACTGAGATTCAGTACTTCCTCCACCACTGGTGACAGATATGACATCCTGCTGATTATCCTGTGCAATAATGGTGTGTGTTGTGTAATAAATGTGAGGACAGTAGCTGTCCAAAAAGGGCCTGTTTCTCTTCTCCTCCTGGTATTTCTGGTATGATTTAATACAGGAGGCAGTGCAGCAGTTGGTGGACATGGCTTCACTTGGAAGCTCACTGTTCCTTAAACAATGCCACTCTGAGTCTGAACATTTTATCCAAAACACACTACTGTAAACATGTCAGGAGGCATGTTTTCAAAGCCTTAAAAAAGGTTGAATATTTTAAAAAAGTGTTAAAGTGATTTGAACGTTGAATACTACCCTGAATGTATGAAAGATGTGGAACATTTTACAGTTTGAATAGAGTTTCTCGAAAATTCTGAATAACCGAACACAAACTCCTCCTCCTATCATGGAGACTCTTTACTGTAGAACAGTGTTTCTCAAAGGGGTCGTTCAGAAGATGACGGGGGGTGCTGGAAGCAATATTTTGGAAAGGGGCCCATGGGGGGGCATTTGTTTGAAAGCTAGTTTAAACCAAAGATTCACAATAACAATGCATGTTTGCACTTTAAACTACTTGCAAAAAACAGTGGTCTGCAACATTAACCAGTTCACGGCACTGCAACTCACACACACATATATATATATATATATATATATATATATATATATATATCAATATATATATATATATATATATATTAGTATAAGGAACAACTACAACATGACTACTGCTAGTAAAGGTATTTTTCTCAAATGCTCTGTGAACTGGAGCCTCATACATAAAATAATAACTCATTCACCATGCTATTCACAGCACAGATACAATATACTGGGCATGTATTATTGAAGGAAACATTAGTTTTAATTAGGGCTGTCAGCGTTAATGCGTTAATCGCAATGTGATTAAGGGCTGACGCGATGCAATTAATTGATTGATTGATTGATTAAAAATAAAAAGTAATTTATTTTACACTTCCCTCGGCTTTGCGTGGTTCCTAACAGCTACTATTTTGACCCTTTGCAGCTCCGTTACTTCTCATCAAGCTGCCACTTCCTCCTAACACATCCTGCTGCTGCTGCTGCAGCATGATGGAGAAACACAGCAGCAATAACTCTGAATGGAGCTTTTTATTTTCAGAAACTCCCAGACGGCTCGTAGACAAGTCAAAGCCACATGCACGTTGTGTAAAGCTGAATTAAAATATCACCGAAGCACGTCAAGCTGGAGCTACCAGCTACGAGCTAAGCATAGTAGTACAGTTAACGTGACTCAGGTTGATGCAGCAGGCTCAGGTAAAGCAGTATTTAGGAGAGTGCTACTAGCCGACCTGTTGATGAAACCAAATCCCAAAAAAATGACTACAGCTCTTGCTAAACGGGTGGCAACTAACTGCAGACCTGTCAGCATGGTAGAGGACTCGGGTCTTAAAGACGTACTACGGTTGGCATGTTCTGACCGGTCTCGTTGCCGTCGAGGGGGACAGTAGTCTCACCACACAGCCTGTATGACACGGAGGAAGCAGCCACACTGGAACTGCTGTAAGGTGCAAACTCTGTCTCATTAACCGGTGATCACTGGACGTCAGTGAGGAATCAACATTATTTAGGAGTTACTAAACACTAGATTGACTCTGGTAAGGAGAGGGATTTGTAGTTTTTTAGTGAGGTACTTGGAGGAATTGTGCAATAATGACAGATTCACACATTTTTCTTTTGTTTACAGTAAATAAATAATTACAAATCTTAAAATCAAGTTCATAAAGTAACTTTCTTTGCATTCATTTGATTCCCAATCAAGATCCACTGGTAAAAATTGCTTTCGATTGTTAATATAGACTTAAAAACTGTTCTGAAATGCAAAATAATAAACTTTTAATCATGTGATAAAATATGTGATTAATTGCGATTAACTATAGAACTTAATTTAAAAAAAATAAATCGTTTGACAGCCCTAATATATATATATATATATATATATATATATACACACACACAAACAGAGATGCACACACACACACACACACACAGACACACACACTGACACAGACACACACACTCACACACACACACACACACACACACACACACACACACACAGACCCGCCCCTCTCTCTTATCTTTGAATAATGTGTGTATGAAGACCCGTCAGCATCTGTGGTTTTAGACTCGTGTAAAGGACATTTATTTCTGGACAGAGGTGATGCTGCAAAGTTTCCTGTGATGATGAGATAAAGAAGTCATGTTTGTTAAAAAAAGAAAAGGAGAAGCAGCTGATGAGGGTTGGTGTAGAGTATATGAGCTGAGTGGTGTCAGTGTTTGTCGACCTCGGAGCAGAATGGCTGCAGTCACAGAGCTCTCCTTCCTGCTGTTTGCTCTCATCAACAACATCCATGCACAAGAACGGATCATCATCCGAGAGGAAGGAGACTCTTACACCTTCAACCTCCCCGAGAACACCAACTCCTGCCTGATCTCCAGATCTGTTGGTGAGGAGAAGCTTGTCCTGTGGAACACCTCTGACCTCTGGTCCAACAGCTCCTCAGTACCTGGAGACCTGAAACTACGACTTGTCAGCTCGGTGAAAACTTCTTCTTACACCATCCTCCACCTGACCCATTCAGACTCCGGCCGGTACCGAGAGGAGTGTTGGACTGAGGGCAACGTGACGCATGAGAACAACATCACTATTACTGTTTGTAGGTCAACAGGTTGGAGAATTATCGGAGCAAGACTTGGAGAAACAGTGGACCTGCCATGTGAGGGAGCAGCTGATAATCTGGATATCCAGTGGCTCAAACGGGACTCTAGATATGGAACATGGAGCAGAATTTTTGGGCACAATACGACATCAGTGATGAACAATGATAGAGGAAGATACCAAGTGGTGACAAACACATCAGCTCTTCGTGTTTCCAAAGTCAGAGCAACAGACTTTACAGACTACAGATGTCTGGTGATGAACCAACAGCAGTGTGTTAGCAGTCGACCTGTAGAGTTGGGACAGTATGAGATAATCTACGGCTCAGTGGGAGAGACCGTTGTGTTGCCGTGCCATGCTGCTGACTCCACTGATGAACAGCCCCCACGTTGGTCTAATATGTTACCTCACCAAGAACTACAAAAGCAGACTGTTCCTTCAGTAGACCAAAACTACTCGCTGGTGTTTTCATCTCTAATGTTAAATCACACAGGTCTGTACTCCTGTAGAGCCTCTAGGAGAGAACAAACGTATGTGCTGACGGTGTGTCCCAAATTTGGCCCCCCTGCTGTAGAGCTCTTCTCAGAGGGAGAAGAAGTCACTCTCAGATGCAGAGATTGGGGAAAGGGTAGGGGGCATGATTGGTTTATCAAGTCACACCAAACAGAGGGAAGAATCTTTAGTGTAACGTTTGATGAGAGATTTAGCATGAGCAGAGAGAGCCTGTACTATAACAATGGGAGCCTGGTTATCTCTAATA
The DNA here is from genome assembly GCF_008315115.2 of Sander lucioperca. Classification (NCBI taxonomy): domain Eukaryota; kingdom Metazoa; phylum Chordata; class Actinopteri; order Perciformes; family Percidae; genus Sander; species Sander lucioperca. The sequence goes on from NC_050183.1 coordinate 32,507,982, forward strand.
TCTCAGTGGGAGATGCAGGGGAGTACTGGTGTGTAGTTTATGATGATGATGATCAGTGTGTATACACAGAGAGAACTGTGTTAGTGTACTTTGAGCCCTTTGGGAATTACTCCACCTTCTTCAAAGTGCGATGCTCAGTGCTCAGTGTCCTGCTGCTGATGCTCTGTGCTGCTGTAGTCGCTGTGAACCTGAGGACACGGAGAGGAGAGCAGCTTTCAGCTCACACACACACTTAATATGGATATATGATCATTTCATCATTGGCTTTAATACAGCCTGGTATACACTGGCTTTAATACAGCCTGGTATACACTGGCTTTAATACAGCCTGGTATACACTGGCTTTAATACAGCCTGGTATACACTGGCTTTAATACAGCCTGGTATACACTGGCTTTAATACAGCCTGGTATACACTGGCTTTAAAACAAGGGATGGACACATTCATGCAGAGAAAACATTTAAACTAGAACACAAAAGACAGAGAGAGAGATTACAGAAACAACAAACAGAAATGATGGAAATAAGACATAAATACCCAATGATTATTATTATAATAATATAAAATAAGTTTTGAATGTTAGAAGGTTACCTTTGATCCTGACAGGGTGCAGATGTTCCCTTATCGTCTGGATTAGTATGTTGTGTATATATATATGATATCATATTGCATATATATTGTGTTTTCTTGACTGTGTGTGTGTGTGTGTGTGTGTGTGTGTGTGTATGTGTGTGTGTGTGTGTGTGTGTGTGTGTGTGTGTGTGTGTATATGTGTGTGTGTGTGTGTGTGTGTGTGTGTGTATGTGTGTGTGTGTGTGTGTGTGTGTGTGTTCCAGATGTTGTATTTTAAATCTAAAGATTATGTGATGTTGTATATTATATATGAAGGAATATGAATTGTCTTTAATGCATTTATAATAGTTGTATCTTGCAGTGTTGTCAGTGTTATAAACTCGTTATTATATCTTGGTCTATATCTATAATCTATCGTCTGTATAATAAACATTATTAATGAACTATAAAACTTGTTCTGATTGTGATTTCTGATTAATTATTATAATCAACATATCTCTGGGTCTGTAACATGTTTCTTATGTTAACTTTCAGTAAGTAAAGTTGATTTCTAGAGCACATTTAAACACACATTAATCTGACCAAAGGGCTGAATAAAAGAACATTAAAATGTAAATATCAAAACCCAAAAAGAAGATCCCAACACCAACAACAAGCAGCAGTTCCCAAACCCAGAATGATGACATGATGAGACCAGATAGAGAGATTAGAGAGTTCTAATGGCTCTTTATCCCAGATATAAAAACAGAAATGGAGGGAGACCATCTGATATGTGAAGGCAGCAGCTTCCACCGTCGTGGAGCAGCAGCTGGAAAGGCTCTGTCCCATATTTGGCAGTTTGCAGATGATCTGTATCTGTGTTTTATTATAAAGTTAATGAAATAAAAGGTGTTGTACTTTGTCTCAGCTACAGCTCTGAGTCTCTCCCTCTGCTCCCGTTTACCTCACCACTGATCTCACTTCATGTCCCGCCCACAACACTATCTGGTTGGCTATACGTTAGACGTGTAACAGCCAATCAGCACTCACCATGACATGCAGCAGAAGCGTCTCCGTCTCCGGTGGAGTTGGTCTCCCTCCGGGAGAGTCCCCCTAAATCTAGAGCACTCCTTTAATGAGTCATTAAGGAAACTCTAAAGCAATTATTCCTGACCTAAACAGGCAGAAACAGACCATAATAAGTTAAAGTTCAAGTGTATTGTCATGTTCATTTAAAAGGACAAAGTACAGAGAGCATGTAATGAAATGTGATCTGCCGTGGCCCTCTCTTCTCATAAACACTATCAATATACTTTGAATAAAATATAATAAAATTACCTGAATACATAGTACAAGATACACACACACACACACACACACACACACGCACACGCACACGCCTCTCTTATCTCTGAATGTATGAAGACACGTCAGCCTCTGTGGTTTAAGAGTTGTTTAAAGTTTCCTGTGATGATGAGATTAAGAAGTCATGTTTGTTAAAAACAGAAAAGAGAAGCTGTTGATGATGGTTGTCATGGTGATCTGACGGCCACATCCTGCGTGGAGGTATCAGCCTACACAGGGACGTCTACAGAGAGACTGTTGCTCTCATCTGGAAACAAGGCAACAGAGTAGAATCTGAATGAAGTCATATCATCATATTCATATATATATATATATATATATGTATATATATTATATATATTAGGGCTGTCAAAATAACGCGTTAATTTCGATTAATTAATCTGAGAAAAAATAAGGCGTTAAAAAAAATAACGCAGATTAATCCATTCCATATTGAGGTTTGACCCGGAGCCGTTCTAGCCTCCACTGGACTGTAAAATGAAGGAGGGAGACGAGAATGTGCTGCCTGGATCATTAACTGGAACATTTACTTGTAAAAATCTTCTTCCTGCCAACCCTGGCTACCGAAATCTGGAGCCACTGATATGTCTGCTCTTCTCTCTGATGCTCTGAAGACGATACAGGAAACACAAACACCGCTGCACGGGACGCTAGTTAACACTATACTCAACAGCAGCTAACGTTAGCCTACCGCTAGCTAGTTAACACTATACTCAACAGCAGCTAACGTTAGCCTACCGCTAGCTAGTTAACACTATACTCAACAGCAGCTAACGTTAGCCTACCGCTAGCTAGTTAACACTATACTCAACAGCAGCTAACGTTAGCCTACCGCTAGCTAGTTAACACTATACTCAACAGCAGCTAACGTTAGCCTACCACTAGCTAGTTAAATACTCGACAGCAGCTAACGTTATCCTACCGCTAGCTAGTTAACACTATACTCAACAGCAGCTAACGTTAGCCTACCGCTATGTAGTTAACACTATACTCGACAGCAGCTAACGTTAGCCTACCGCTATGTAGTTAACACTATACTCGACAGCAGCTAACGTTAGCCTACCGCTAGCTAGTTAACACTATACTCAACAGCAGCTAACGTTAGCCTACCGCTAGCTAGTTAACACTATGCTCAACAGCAGCTAACGTTAGCCTACCGCTAGCTAGTTAACACTATACTCGACAGCAGCTAACGTTAGCCTACCGCTAGCTAGTTAACACTATACTCGACAGCAGCTAACGTTAGCCTACCGCTAGCTAGTAGCTGGATTAAACACGGTTCCAATGCTGACAGCTAACGCTGAACGCTGTAGAGTTTGACTGTGTTTTACTGTAGAGGACTGTGACTCAACAACAGCAGGATGTAACAATCTGCAGCTGCCGTCGGAAAAACAACAGATGGTGCATTCAATGAAACTGGTAAACTACAGTTTCGTGGTGCATTTGAAGTTATTGTAAATGTCCTTGGTCGTTGTTTTTGTCGTTCAACAGCAATTTACTAGTGAAATAAGTTATTGTTGTTGTTATACATTATTATTAAATAATTTAATTTTGACCATATGGCCTTAGCAATAAACATGTCACCAACCTTTAATGTCACCAACTGTTGTTTAGTACCCTTTGTTTTCTTTTCTTTTTTTACTTTCTTAAAAAGTATCGGTTCAGGCACCGTTAATTATATATGCGATTAATTTCAATTAATTAATCACAGAGTCTGTAATTAATTAGATTAATTTTTTCAATTGATTGACAGCCCTAATATATATATATACATATTATATTAGTATAAGGAACAACATGACTAAAGCTAGTAAAGGTATTTTTCTCAAATGCTCAATGAACTGGAGCCTCATACATAAAATAATAACTCATTTACAATGCTATTCACAGAATATATACATATATATATATATATATATATATCACATAGAAAACCACAGCACATCCTTAAGACCATGCAAATAATAACTTTTAAAAGATTCCATGTCACGAATCCCGCTGTTTGAGTCTGTTTTCTGCTTGAGTTGCCTGTATTCTGTCCTGGAGCCTGTTTTCCTGTTTTCCTGAACGCACCCTGTCCAGTTGCCTGGCAACATTGCTTGGCAGGAGATCTTTCTACTACCCACAACTGCATCTCATCAGCTACCTGCACACCTGGTCCTGATCACCACCTCTCACTACTTAAGCGCTGACCTGACATCCATTCCCTGCCGGATCGTGAGCCACTAACAGTATGTTGTGCCAGCGTCTCAGCCTCAGTTTGCTTAAAGTCAGTTTTGCTACTTTGTTATTTGTTTGTGCTCTTCACTTACCTCCGTCTCTTCTGTCAGCAGTTACTCTCCCGGAAGATTCACTCCACCTCTGCCGTATCAAGATTGGATCAACTCATTCTCTCCCACCTACTCACCTCCACTGCCTGCTTCGTCACCTGGATTCTCCTGCAACCACATTTAAGTCTGTAAATAAATACTCACCTTTTCTCAACTCACCTTGTCCTGGTCTGCTTCTGGGTTCAGCCCGAGAGAATCGTGACATTCCACAAACCCATGCAAACAGCTGTTAAAATATGCAACACGTCTACTACAGTTTTTTACAATCACGTTGGCACTAATTTCAGAAACTTGACGTAATTTTTCAAAAATCTAGACACAAATCTCACAACCAATGATCAAAATACACATTTTTCAAAACTCAAACACTTTTTTCAATTGCTTGGATACAATACACATAAACCTGAGATCACCTGTTCAATATGACACAACTTAACATCAAAGTACTGCTCCTTCAAAAAGCAATTCACACATTACATTTCAGATGATTGTCTATTCATTTCATCACAATCATCTAACTTTTGATACAACTACTCAAAATGATAGGTACCTGTTGCATTACTCTTTAATAGTTGTCTGGAAACGGACAAACAATATTTCATGTTTAGATCATGAAAGTTTCAAGATAACGAGATTCATTGTCACCAGTTAGTGTGGAGCATGAACCAATCAGAATACAGTATCTATGGATGTAATATTTCATCATCATTCTTTACTGTAATGTACTACTGTTTATCAGACACTGTTACTATGGTCCCATGTACTACCTTTACTGTAATGTAGTACTGTTTATCAGACACTGTTTCTATGGTCCCATGTACTACCTTTACTGTAATGTAGTACTGTTTATCAGACACTGTTTCTATGGTCCCATGTACCACCTCTGAGACTATTTACAGTATTGACAGTACTGCACTGTATGCATGCAGACCCTTGGAATTGCGTGTCCGATTCTGCCAACTCATTACTGATGATTGAGGTATGTATATATGTATATATATATATATATATATATATATATATATATATATATACTCGTACCACATTGGTCTGTAGTATTCTCTCTACTACTGCAGTACTTTTACAGGGATATATTTATATCTAGTACCATAATAAAACATGTATCACCTATTTTTTACTACAGTATTTAATGATTGTACGAAGGATGACCCAGTGAAACTATGGGTAGCTTGTGTGTGGCTGATCTAAAGTAACGTTTCAATGGTATTTCACAATAAATTTGTTTTTTCAACCAATGATTGTGCAATATTTCTTTAAAGGTATTAATGCACAATGCAATGTTTTGAACATTGGACAGCCTGTGTTACAAGTGATGATCGTTGTGAGTTTTGTGTCTAGAGTTTTGAAAAATTACGTCAAGGTTCTGAAATTAGTAGCAAAGAGATTATAAAAAACTGTAATAGAACCAAATAAAAAACACACACTGCTAAAACTCAAACTGGTGTTGGGAATTGGTTAATATACAACCTGTATATTTATCTTAACAACACTCCCGGTCCTCCTCAGCTGTAAAGCCAACACATACTTGTTGTCCAAGCACGTGTTCTCGCTAAATAAATGTGTGCAGCATTCACTGTCCCGTGGGAAATAATGCAAAGTCGAGCTTCATGCAGAGCACCCTGATAGATAACCAGAATTGTAAGTCTGAATGTAAACTGGGCCACAGAGAGTAAGCACAATTAAATTAACCTAAAACTAACTTAATTAAAATGCCACAGCCCATAGGCCTACTGCTTTTTTTTTTTATTATTAGAATATATACATTAAGAGAATAAATCGTTATGCAAGTACTTTTACTTTTAATACTTAAAGTACATTTAAAATCAGGTACTTTTTACTTTTACTTAAGTAGGGTTGCCATTGTGGTACTTCTACTTTTACTAAAGTAAATATGCCTCTGGTTATTTGTACTTTTACTTAAGTACTGAGATTCAGTACTTCCTCCACCACTGGTGACAGATATGACATCCTGCTGATTATCCTGTGCAAGAATGGTGTGTGTTGTGTAATAAATGTGAGGACAGTAGCTGTCCAAAAAGGGCCTGTTTCTCTTCTCCTCCTGGTATTTCTGGTATGATTTAATACAGGAGGCAGTGCAGCAGTTGGTGGACACGGCTTCACTTGGAAGCTCACTGTTCCTTAAATAATGCCACTCTGAGTCTGAACATTTTATCCAAAACACGCTAAAGTAAAAATGTCAGAAGGGATGTCTTCAAAGCCTCAATAAAGATTGAATATTTTAAAAAGTGTTAAAGTGATTTAAAAGTTGAATACAACCCTGAATGTATTTTACAGTTTGAATAGAGTTTCTCGAAAATTCTGAATAACCGAACACAAACTCCTCCTCCTATCATGGAGACTCTTTACTGTAGAACAGTGTTTCTCAAAGGGGTCGTTCAGAAGATGACGGGGGGTGCTGGAAGCAATATTTTGGAAAGGTGCCCATGGGGGGGCATTTGTTTGAAAGCTAGTTTAAACCAAAGATTCACAATAACAATGCACGTTTACACTTTAAACTACTTGCAAAAAACAGTGGTCTGCAACATGAACCAGTTCACGGCACTGCAACTGGACCAGATGGTGGATCAGAACTCTTCTTCTCTTCTGTGCTTCTGTCAGCTTTGTTTGGTGCAGCTCCGTCATCTTAAATGAGCTCCGTACTTCAGCGTGAAGCTGCGTTCAGATAATTAAAAAAATACAATCGCCACAGGGTGGTGTGACATCCTGTTGTGGTCTTTTACCCCCCAATGTAGAACAAGTAGACTTTATATTTCACAGTAACAGTTTTTCGTCAGATCTTTTATAGTACACGTTTCCTACTGCACCTGAAGGCAGCTTCATTTTACAGAGAAAGTGATTGTTTACTGTTCACTGTACGGGATTCTCACACCTCCTCAAAACGCAGCGCGATGTGGGGTTGCATTTCTCCAAACGTTTTTTTTCTGCTATTTACCCGCAAACCTATACTCTTCTAAGCATCAAAAAATGTCTCTCATTAACTTTCAAAGGTTGTAAACTTATTTCCATTCAGCAGTAAATCCTTCTGCTTTTACCCCTTGATAATTGCCAGCTTGTTTTCTAGCTTCTTTTTCATTTGCAATCAATATGGTAAGCAGACAAGTCTCTCAGGCATTAAAGGGTCAAGTGACGCTAGAGTCTCCGTATCGCTGCCGACTGTGTGGCTACAGCTAAGCTAACGTCTAGAACAGCAGAAGCAGTTTTCAGCAGTCTCCGTTCATTTAGAGGTCAGTCTCTCGGGTCTTGTAGATCATCAGTTCCGCTTGCTTTAGCTGGTGATCGCGGCAGCTTTTTGAACAGTCTCTCCTTTCAACTCTTGCCGTTTGCCGCTCGTCAACTTGTGTTCCTCTTTACTTCTGATGTTGTCTCCTTTTTAAAGCCCCGGGCTTATAAATATATATATATATATATATATATATATATATATATATATAAGGAACAACTACAACATGACTACAGCTAGTAAAAGTATTTTTCTCAAATGCTCTGTGAACTGGAGCCTCATACATAAAATAATAACTCATTCACCATGCTATTCACAGCACAGATACAATATACTGTATTAATGTAATACAATATGTATTATTGAAAGAAACATTAGTTTTAATTAGGGCTGTCAGCGTTAATGCGTTAATCGCGATATGATTAAGGGCTGACGCGATGCGATTAATTGATTGATTAAGAATAAAAAGTAATTTATTTTACACTCCACTGGGCTTGGCGTGGTCCTAACAGACTACTATTTTGACCCTTTGCAGCACCGTTACTTCTCATCAAGCTGCCACTTCCTCCTAACACATCCTGCTGCTGCTGCTGCTGCATGATGGAGAAACACAGCAGCAATAACTCTGAATGGAGCTTTTTATTTTCAGAAACTCCCAGACGGCTCGTAGACAAGTCAAAGCCACATGCACGTTGTGTAAAGCTGAATTAAAATATCACCGAAGCACGTCAAGCTGGAGCTACCAGCTACGAGCTAAGAATAGTAGTACAGTTAACGTGACTCAGGTTGATGCAGCAGGCTCAGGTAAAGCAGTATTTAGGAGAGTGCTACTAGCCGACCTGTTGATGAAACCAAATCCCAAAAAAATGACTACAGCTCTTGCTAAACGGGTGGCAACTAACTGCAGACCTGTCAGCATGGTAGAGGACTCGGGTCTTAAAGACGTACTACGGTTGGCATGTTCTGACCGGTCTCGTTGCCGTCGAGGGGGACAGTAGTCTCACCACACAGCCTGTATGACACGGAGGAAGCAGCCACACTGGAACTGCTGCAAGGTGCTGCAAACTCTGTCTCATTAACCGGTGATCACTGGACGTCAGTGAGGAATCAACATTATTTAGGAGTTACTAAACACTAGATTGACTCTAGTAAGGAGAGGGATTTTTAGTTTTTTAGTTAGGTACTTGGAGGAATTGTGCAGTAATGACAGATTCACACATTTTTCTTTTGTTTACAGTAAATAAATAATTACAAATCTTAAAATCAAGTTCATAAAGTAACTTTCTTTGCATTCATTTGATTCCCAATCAAGATCCACTGGTAATAATTGCTTTCGATTGTTAATATAGACTTAAAAACTGTTCTGAAATGCAAAATAATAAACTTTTAATCATGTGATAAAATATGTGATTAATTGCGATTAACTATAGAACCTAATTTAAAAAAAAATAAATCGTTTGACAGCCCTAATATATATATATATATATATATATATATATATATATATATATATATATATATATATATATATACACACACACAAACAGAGATGCACACACACACACACACACACACAGACACACACACTGACACAGACACACACACTCACACACACACACACACACACACACACACACACACACACACAGACACACACACTCACACAGACCCGCCCCTCTCTCTTATCTTTGAATAATATTTGTATGAAGACCCGTCAGCATCTGTGGTTTTAGACTTGTGTAAAGGACATTTATTTCTGGACAGAGGT
>NC_050183.1:32527259-32579759 GCF_008315115.2 Sander lucioperca
CTTTATCCCAGATATAAAAACAGAAATGGAGGGAGACCATCTGATATGTGAAGGCAGCAGCTTCCACCGTCGTGGAGCAGCAGCTGGAAAGGCTCTGTCCCATATTTGGCAGTTTGCAGATGATCTGTATCTGTGTTTTATTATAAAGTTAATGAAATAAAAGGTGTTGTACTTTGTCTCAGCTACAGCTCTGAGTCTCTCCCTCTGCTCCCGTTTACCTCACCACTGATCTCACTTCATGTCCCGCCCACAACACTATCTGGTTGGTAGATGTTAGACGAGTAACAGCCAATCAGCACTCACCATGACATGCAGTAGAAGCGTCTCCGTCTCCGGTGGAGTTGGTCTCTCTCCGGGAGAGTCCCCCTAAATCTAGAGCACTCCTTTAATGAGTCATTAAGGAAACTCTAAAGCTATTATTCCTAACCTAAACAGGCAGAAACAGACCATAATAAGTTCAAGTTCAAGTGTATTGTCATGTTCATTTAAAAGTACAAAGTACAGAGAGAATGTAATGAAATGTGCTTTACCCTGGCCCTCTCTTCTCATAAACACTATCAATATAATTTGAATAAAATATCGTAAAATTACCTGAATACTGAAGAAATATTTTACCACTTTGAAATGTCTTTAATTATTAGAAGTGTATTTCTACTTAGAAGTGCCGTAGTTAAAGGCCTCATGAAGGCCACTGAGCCAAAGGAAGTCCACAGGTTCAGAATAGATGACTGTTTTGGTTCAATGTTAGAGGAAGTGGTGAAAGCTGCAAAATGATAAATAAAGAAGATGCTAGAGAAAGAGAAAGTATGGAAACTTTGCTCGTCTCTACGAATAGGAACAGAATGTCTAGACTGGCTGGAGGTGTGAGACGCTGCGTGGGACAGCTGTGATGAGGAGGAAACTTGAGGAAGGAGAAGAAGAGGACGGTTGAGAGATGGGGGGTCAGACTCTGGAGAGACTGATGGCGTTAGGAGTTTAGTCTTGAAGGAATTCTGACCTGTATGCATACGCTGTTTATTCTTACAATACTGTTTACTAAACTATTAACTAAGAATCTCGTCTCCTTGAGTCATTTCAGGATACTGGTTGAGGATCAGTGAACATGCAGAGGAAGGACTAAGTTAGGACAGGTTAAAGTGGAGTCAGATCAGTTTTAGGCCTTAGAGTCCAAGGTCCAGAGCTGAACCCTTACACATTCAACATCAATACGTAGTACAATCTAATATGTGTAGCAAGATATACACACATACACAAATCCAAATACACACACACACACACACACACACACACACACACACACACATGCACAAGGGTGGGGGTCTGTGCAGTGTGACTTCCTCTTCCTCAATGACTTCACACAACACTATCAACCACTAAATGTTATATATTAGGCCAGGCAACGCTCTGCAAGCAAATATAATGTAATCATGAAATCTATCAGAATAGTCAAATTATTGACAAGATCAAAAAAATAAACCTCCATATTAAGATGTCAGCACCTTCTCCGTCCCAGGTCAGGACGGTGTTGTTGCCCCGCTGCCTGCAGTAAATGAAGGGACATGAAGATACAGTTGGTCATTGAACCACAGACCAGCAGCCTCAGCTGATGATATCAGGACAGACTGAGGTTTAGCTGATTCCTGGTGTATTAAAGTGAGCTCACACAGAGGAAGAAAGAATAGATTCTATTGAGATAAACAGCATTTCACATGTGAAGCGAGGTGTTCTGTTAAAGTTAACACTTCTGTGTGTGTGTGTGTGTGTTCCAGATGTTGTATTTTAAATCTAAAGATTATGTGATGTTGTATATTATATATGAAGGAATATGAATTGTCTTTAATGCATTTATAATAGTTGTATCTTGCAGTGTTGTCAGAGTTATAAACTTGTTATTATATCTTGGTCTATATCTATAATCTATCGTCTGTATAATAAACATTATTAATAAACAATAAAACTTGTTCTGATTGTAATTTCTGATTAATTATTATAATCAACATATCTCTGGGTCTGTAAAATGTTTCTTATGTTAACTTTCAGTAAGTAAAGTTGATTTCTAGAGCACATTTAAACACACATTAATCTGACCAAAGGGCTGAATAAAAGAACATTAAAATGTAAATATCAAAACCCAAAAAGAAGATCCCAACACCAACAACAAGCAGCAGTTCCCAAACCCAGAATGATGACATGATGAGACCAGATAGAGAGATTAGAGAGTTCTAATGGCTCTTTATCCCAGATATAAAAACAGAAATGGAGGGAGACCATCTGATATGTGAAGGCAGCAGCTTCCACCGTCGTGGAGCAGCAGCTGGAAAGGCTCTGTCCCATATTTGGCAGTTTGCAGATGATCTGTATCTGTGTTTTATTATAAAGGTAATGAAATAAAAGGTGTTGTACTTTGTCTCAGCTACAGCTCTGAGTCTCTCCCTCTGCTCCCGTTTACCTCACCACTGATCTCACTTCATGTCCCGCCCACAACTTTATCTGGTATGGCAATGAAATGTGCTTTGCCCTGGCCCTCTCTTCTCATAAAAAATATTAATATAATTTGAATAAAATATAAGAAACTAGTTCTCTCGCTACTAGTCACGGAGCGTTGCCAACACATGTACACAAAATACATGAACACGTGTGTAATGACCGGGAATGCTGTGCTATGACTTTTCTAAGAAATTTGCTGCGCGGTTTTCACAAAATTGGTAAAAATCAGCCGCAAACTTTCCCATGGACTATAATGGGAAATCTTTGGGAAATCACTTAACATAGCTCCAAAAAAAACCTCTTTGGGGCCATACCTATTTGCCATACTTTAATGTAGAAAAATAATTAAATGTTTATACCGAAGACAAGACTTTGGCCTTTATTGGGCTGAATGGGCATTCTGATATCAAGCACGGTTTCTACCAAATCACAGTTTATGTATTGTCCAGTTTTCAGACCGTTTCAGATTTTCCAATGTGTGTGTATGGGGCAGGAATGTTGAGAGTCAGAGGGGAGAACAGAGGGGGGAGCTGCAGTACGATTCTCTGAAATCTTTCCAAACTAATTGCTCTCTCCTCTACAGTTTTCACTCTTCATACATCATGGTTGGTCAAAATGTAGGAAATGTTGTGCTGGTCTCAGACATGTAACCATGGAATCCAGCAGACTTAAACTTTTGACTCTGTTCATACCAACTGTCGACAGAAACAATGAAAAGAATGTTCCCTGTTTGTTATCTGCTCTGTGTCATATATTTGACACCACAAACATAAAATACACATCAATGCGTTTGCCAGACGTTTATCTCTCTTGTGATGATAATATTTTGCCGTTTGAACCCACGGCTTTTGAATTACAGAACAAACTTAAGAGGTATAATTATCATTAAATGGACATGTTTGACCCATGGAAGATACTGTCTCCCCCTCCCTCCTCTACTCCCTCACTGTGGAAATCACCATAGCAACAAGTTCTGACACACACACCTCCTATCACCTTAAGAGCTGTTACACACCAACCAGACGGCCGACCGTCGGCAGAAAAGCCAGTCAGACTGATCAGTCGGCTCCCCAAGGTCTAAAAAAATGCCTCAAAACACACTGAGGCGACGCCAACTTGAGCATATGCTATGCGCGTGCGCGAAACGTAATACGTCTCCATAGCAGCAGGCGGCGCTTCTCTGTATTGTTTCCCAGAAAATGAAAACCAGCAGCTGATTGGACAAACGCATCATGTGGGTCTTTTTTCTCTGGAAATTCACAGCCAGACTGTCATGGCGGCTCGTTCAGAATACAATCTCATATTGGACTAAAATAGTTCACCGAAACGTGTTTCTGAAAACATTTTAAGAGAGAAATAGGCCGTGCAGTTACTGAATCTGTCTTCATTTGAGATCGACAAAGGTCAGTTTAAAAGATTTTCGTCAGATTTTGAGAGACTCATCCGCTCGCCATTTCACAAAATAAAGGTCGACGGCTCCTCCGACGGACGACGGCACGGAACACACCGAACAGACTCGAGTCACCGACCTCGCCAGACTGTCCAACGGCCGATAATCGGGTTGGTGTGTCAGCGCCCTAACAAATATCTATGGAAGCAAAAAGACCCCTTTCAATTTGCATATAAACAAGATCGTAGTACGGAAGATGCAGTAATTACACTGGTGCACCTCATCTCCAAACATCTTGACAAACCAAAAACATACGTCAGGGCTCTGGTTCTTGATTTTTCATCTGCAATTAATACAATTCAACCAGATTTACTTTTATCAAAAATTATTAAGATTCAGATTAATCCTTATCTATTCTTTGGTATTTTTCATTTCTCACTAACAGGGTTCAGCTTCAGTCAAAGTAAATACACACTAAATGTCTGCTTCTGACTCAAATTGTTTGCTCGAGGTGCTCTTTGGATGGGACAATCATATATAGCAAAACTCAGGAAAACTCGAAGGCACTCTCTTTAGAAAAATCTAAAAGCCTTTATTGTTATAGCTTGGTCATCTTAAACCTTTAAAAACTTGATTGACCATATACCAAAGTCACTAAGGAAAGGGGACAGGCAAAAACAACTAAACCAGAGAGAAAGTTTCTGGATTGACAAACTGCAGGCCACTAGATACCCAGGCCTGAATGAAGAACTAGATTTTACTGTCTTCCTGTAAACCATATACTTAATTTTTATATTATATATTATATATTTATATGTGCTGTAGTGATGCATGCATTGTATGTAACTTTAGTGTGTAGTCATGAAAACTCTGTTCTATTAAGTGCCAAGGAGGACATCTAGTGGTCTTTGTATAATACTACAACCCTAAACCTGCCTCTGCCAAATGGTGGCTTCTGATTGGTGGTTTGAAAGCTTATAAGAAAGTCTGTTCTTGTTTGAAAACTGTTGATAAGTAAGCTGTTTAGTGCCGTTTTTACGGTTAAATATAAGTTTTAATGATGCTTTGTTAACTCTTTTTCTTTTCGTCCCATTTTTGTTTCTGTGCAATGTAAATAACGGAGGCTCTGCAGGCCATGTTGAGTGTGTAAATTCTGTTATTTAATGTTTAGGAGCAGAGGTGCAGATAAATGGAAACAGTAGACCAGAAGCCAAATGTAATATTGTCTTCCGCAGGTATAGTATGTGTATTTCTTTGTTAGACGTTATACTCTTTTTGTTATCTGTGCAGTCACCCAAACCCACGGACTGTTTAACTTTGTCCACTGAAACTGCTGAAAAGTATAAAACGTTGGTTCTCATGTTTGTCACATAGGATATTGTTATAATCCAAGTAAGGTTTTCCCCGTATACTCTAATGCAGGGGTCACCAACATGGTGCCCGCGGGCACCATGTTAGCCCCCAAGGACCACATGAGTAGCCCTCAGGCCTGTTCTAAAAATGAAAATTGAATATTGACATTATCTGTTTCCCACCTTGTTAAGTCATTGTTGATAATTATTGATAATGAGAAATCATTAACGTGATCAGTGTCTTCACATAGATGAGTATCATTAATCAGTAATAATCATATATAACTAAAGGCAAACTGAGCAAATTTGTTATTTCAGAAGAGCGTATCAAACTGGTAGCCCTTCGTATGACTCAGTACCCATGAAGTAGCTCTCAGTTTCTAAAAGGTTGGTGACCCCTGGTCTAATGTATTCTGTTGGCTAGCAATGTGCATATTAAGAGTTGAGTTAGATGCTATACTGTGATGTGATTTTTGTGTATGTATGGTAGAAAATGAGATCACCCTCACAATATTGTCTTGTATTGCTGAGAAACAGCTTTGAATTTTCCATTTCCAATTAAATACAATTTCATGACCAGGAACATGAGAGTAACTTAACTTTTTGTTGTTGTAAAGAGCAGAACTCATCACACAGAGGGAGGTGGCTCAGCCATGGAGACAGAAATGAGAGGTAAGAAGTTGTTCACATATGCAAGTATATCATTTTAATTTTTTCCATAGTCATGAGGACAACCATTACCTGCATGGCACAGCGGGTGGATGCATTTGAGGAGAAGATGGATGAGCTGCTCATGCTCTTAAGGAGCTCCCAGTCACCTCCCTCTGCTCCCAGTCACCTCCCTCTGCTCCCAGTCACCTCCCTCTGCTCCCAGTCACCTCCCTCTGCTCCAGTCACCTCCCTCCGCTCCCAGTCACCTCCCTCCGCTCCCAGTCACCTCCCTCTGCTCCCAGTCACCTCCCTCTGCTCCAGTCACCTCCCTCTGCTCCCAGTCACCTTCCTCTGCTCCAGTCACCTCTCTCTGCTCCCAGTCACCTCCCTCTGCTCCAGTCACCTCCCTCTGCTCCCAGTCACCTCCCTCTGCTCCAGTCACCTCCCTCTGCTCCCAGTCACCTCCCTCTGCTCCAGTCACCTCTCTCTGCTCCCAGTCACCTCCCTCTGCTCCAGTCACCTCCCTCTGCTCCCAGTCACCTCCCTCTGCTCCCAGTCACCTCCCTCTGCTCCAGTCACCTCCCTCTGCTCCCAGTCACCTCCCTCTGCTCCAGTCACCTCCCTCTGCTCCAGTCACCTCCCTCTGCTCCCAGTCACCTCCCTCTGCTCCAGCTGATGACATGTTGCTGTCGCCCTGCTCGACCGTCACCGAGCTCCATGAGTTCGACAGGAGTCTCAGTCAACAGGATATATAAATGGTAATTAAGTGACCATAGTCCTGCCCTACCATGCCCTAAGATTAACACTATATAATTGCATAAATTCATTCATCATTATAACTGAACTGACTTCTCTTACAAAATGAGATTGTACAAGCTCTCCACTTTGTTCTACATGTGTAATATGTATTTCTATGTTTTACAGCAACTAATCCTGACAACCCTTGGAGGTTCGACCGGAGGTACTGCCATCCGTCGCTTGCTACTGCGAGTGGCAACGAATGACGTTCTAACACCGTATAACCTGCGGTGCAGAAAGACAAAGAAGGCCTTTGTGTTAACACCAATAATAACGCATTTAACTGACAGCACTATTAATTAATCGTCTTTATTGCTCTTTTTCACCTTTTTTGTTGTTTTTTCCAACATTATAGCTCTTTTTCTATGATGGCTAAGGAACTTTTTTGCCAAATTTTGGGGCTTTATGAGGCCCAAAGTGTGAGTGAGAAAGCTATATGAGACATGCAACAATGAAGTCAAAGACTTTTCCTCTTAAATAAAGCATGTCAGTAAACTATAGCCACTTTCTGACCGGAGGGATTTTTGTAGTTCCTAAAACATAACGTTCCTAGAACCCATTTTTTCTCGTGTTCTGACTGGACCAATTTGGGGATTTTTAAGTTCCTCTGACCACAGTTCCTGTAACTCTTTAAGCTCCTACTTCAGGTCAGGCTCTTTTCCCTTTTCCCTTTCCCACATAGTGGTGGTTAGATGGCTGTAATTATAATAACTAAAGGTCAGTTCCTATGGCCACTTGGCCAGCTTGACTGCATATGTTAAAACCAGTTTTGGGAGAGAGTAGTTAGTAGAACTGTTGAGAAGTGGACTGTTTCTACAACTACGTTCCTGTAACTACTGGGTCAGAAAGAGGCTACTGTCTGAGTTGATTTAAGGTGAGAGTTGAGGCTGCAGTGATCAGATGTGACCAGCAGAGGGCAGCGTGACTTCCTGTCTCCAGGCTCGGCTTCCTTTCACTTCTAATTTAGTAAGTTCAATATCAGGGAAACACACATAAAGAAAGAAATAATAAATAAATAAAAGTGAATAAAAAATAGTTAATATACAAACAAAAACACACAAACACACACACACACAAAGACACATAAACACACACACACACACACACACACAAAGACACACACACACAAACACACAAACACACACACACACACACAAACACACACACACACACACAGACACAGGCACACACACACACACACACACACACACACACACACACACACACACACACACACAGACACACACACAAAGACACACACACACACACACACAGACACACACAAACACACAAAAACACACACACGAACACAGACACACACACACACACACACACACACACACACACACACACACACACAAAGAAATATCAAATAAATAAAAGTAAATACAAAATAGCTCAAATACAACACCACCTGTACAGTGTGTCTCTTCTCTTCCCTGATTGGCTGACGGGGGCGTGCTGTCTGGGCGTTCTGCCAGGAACAACCAACCTCCCAGCGGCAGCGTGGCGAGAGAAGAAGAAACAGCAGCTGACCTCATCATGAGATAATAAAGACCGTACGGAGAGCGTGTGGCGCCTGCTGGAGAACTGCCGTCTTCTTCTGAAACTGTCCACTCCACATTTCTCACCAGACTCCATGTAAATAATCACTACTTTTAGCATCATAAAACACACTTCATTCAAAGTGGACAGAAACTAAATAAAACTACCAAAAGCCATCTTGGTTAATCTTTCCACTGTTCCAACAATCACCACTCTGGTTCACCCATTTACATGTTGAGATATGCTGGCTCTATACACGCTAAAAGTACTGATTATTTACATGGAGTCTGGTGGAAATATGCTGGCTCTATACATGCTAAAAGTCCTGATTATTTACATGGAGTCTGGTGGAAATATGCTGGCTCTATACACGCTAAAAGTCCTGGTTATTTACATGGAGTTTGGTGTAGTTTGGTGATGGTGATTTTGGGGCTGTTTCATGTTAAACTAAAAGGATCTTACTCTTTAACTAAAAGGTCTATCTCTGTAGGGATCCATCCCATAATGTTGTCAGACACGTAGAATAATAATCTGAGTCTGTCAGCAGCAACAACAGAACTTTTAGTGGACGCTGGACATTTTAAATACGGGCATTTCTCCGTGGATACACACACACACACACAAACACACACACACAGAGACACACAGACACACACACACACACACACACACACAGACACAGAGACACACACAGACACACACACACACACACACACACACACACACAGACCCCCCCCCCCCCGTCTCTTATCTCTGAATAATGTGTGTATGAAGACCCGTCAGCATCTGTGGTTTTAGACTCGTGTAAAGAACATTTATTTCTGGACAGAGGTGATGCTGCAAAGTTTCCTGTGATGATGTCATAAAGAAGTCATTTTTGTTAAAAAAAGATAAAGAGCAGCAGCTGATGAGGGTTGGTGTAGAGCGTATATGAGCTGAGTGGTGTCAGTGTTTGTCGACCTCGGAGCAGAATGGCTGCAGTCACAGAGCTCTCCTTCCTGCTGTTTGCTCTCATCAACAACATCCATGCACAAGAACGGATCATCCTCCGAGAGGAAGGAGACTCTTACACCTTCAACCTCCCCGAGAACACCAACTCCTGCCTGATCTCCAGATCTGTTGGTGAGGAGAAGCTTGTCCTGTGGAACACCTCTGACCTCTGGTCCAACAGCTCCTCAGTACCTGAAGACCTGAAACTACGACTTGTCAGCTCGGTGAAAACTTCTTCTTACACCATCCTCAACCTGACCCATTCAGACTCCGGCCGGTACCGAGAGGAGTGTTGGACTGAGGGCAACGTGACGCATGACAACAACTTCACTATTACTGTTTGTAGGTCAACAGGTTGGGGAATTATCAGAGCGAGACTTGGAGAAACAGTGGACCTGCCATGTTGGGGAGCAGCTGATAAACTGGATATCCAGTGGCTCAAACGGGACTCTAGATATGGAACATGGAGCAGAGTTTTTGGGGACAATACGACATCAGTGATGGACAATGTTAGAGGAAGATACCAAGTGGAGACAACCACATCAGCCCTTCGTGTTTCCAAAGTCAGAGCAACAGACTTTACATGGTACAACTGTCTGGTGATGAACCAACAGCAGTGTGTTAGCAGTCGACCTGTAGAGTTGGTACAGTATGAGATAATCTACCGCTCAGTGGGAGAGACTGTTGTGTTGCCGTGCCATGCTGCTGACTCCACTGATGAACAGCCCCCACGTTGGTCTAATATGTTACCTCACCAAGAACTACTAAACCAGACTGTTCCTTCAGTAGACCAAACCTACTCTCTGGTGTTTTCATCTCTAATGTTAAATCACTCAGGTCGGTACTCCTGTGTAGCTTCTAGGAGAGAACAAACGTATGTGCTGATGGTGTGTCCCAATTTTGCCCCCCCTGCTGTAGAGCTCTTCTCAGAGGGAGAAGAAGTCACTCTCAGATGCAGAGATTGGGGAGTGGGTAGGGGGCATGTTTGGTTTATCAAGTCACACCAAACAGAGGGAAGAATCTTTAGTGTAATGTCTGATGAGAGATTTAGCATGAGCAGAGTGAGCTGGTACTGTGATGAAGGTATCCTGGTTATCTCTGATATCTCAGTGGGAGATGCAGGGGAGTACTGGTGTGCAGTTTATGATGATGATGATCAGTGTGTGTCCACCAGCAGAACTGTGTTAGTGTACATGGAGCCCTTTGGGATTTACTCCACCTTCTTCAAAGTGCGATGCTCAGTGCTCAGTGTCCTGCTGCTGATGCTCTGTGCTGCTGTAGTCGCTGTGAACCTGAGGACACGGAGAGGAGAGCAGCTTTCAGCTCACACACACACTTAATATGCATATATGATCATTTCATCACTGGCTTTAATACAGCCTGGTATACACTGGCTTTAATACAGCCTGGTATACACTGGCTTTAATACAGCCTGGTATACACTGGCTTTAAAACAAGGGATGGACACATTCATGCAGAGAAAACATTTAAACTGGAACACAAAAGACAGAGAGAGAGATTACAGAAACAACAAACAGAAATGATAGAAATAAGACATAAATACCCAATGATTATTATTATAATAATATAAAATAAGTATTGAATGTTAGAAGGTAACCTTTGATCCTGACAGGGTGCAGATGTTCCCTTATCGTCTGGATTAGTATGTTGTGTATATATGTATAATATCATATTGCATATATATTGTGTTTTCTTGACTGTGTGTGTGTGTGTGTGTGTGTGTGTGTGTGTGTGTGAGTGTTCTAGGTGTTGTATTTTAAATCTAAAGATTATGTGATGTTGTATATTATATATGAAGGAATGTGAATTGTCTTTAATGCATTCATAATAGTTGTATCTTGCAGTGTTGTCAGTGTTATAAACTTGTTATTATATCTTGGTCTATATCTATAATCTATCGTCTGTATAATAAACATTATTAATAAACTATAAAACTTGTTCTGATTGTGATTTCTGATTAATTATTATAATCAACATATCTCTGGGTCTGTAAAATTTTTCTTATGTTAACTTTCAGTAAGTAAAGTTGATTTCTAGAGCACATTTAAACACACATTAATCTGACCAAAGGGCTGAATAAAAGAACATTAAAATGTAAATATCAAAACCCAAAAAGAAGATCCCAACACCAACAACAAGCAGCAGTTCCCAAACCCAGAATGATGACATGATGAGACCAGATAGAGAGATTAGAGAGTTCTAATGGCTATTTATCTGAGATATAAAAACAGAAATGGAGGGAGACCATCTGATATGTGAAGGCAGCAGCTTCCACCGTCGTGGAGCAGCAGCTGGAAAGGCTCTGTCCCATATTTGGCAGTTTGCAGATGATCTGTATCTGTGTTTTATTATAAAGTTAATGAAATAAAAGGTGTTGTACTTTGTCTCAGCTACAGCTCTGAGTCTCTCCCTCTGCTCCCGTTTACCTCACCACTGATCTCACTTCATGTCCCGCCCACAACACTATCTGGTTGGTAGATGTTAGACGAGTAACAGCCAATCAGCACTCACCACTGAGTCTCACTTCATGTCCCGCCCACAACACTATCTGGTTGGTAGATGTTAGACGAGTAACAGCCAATCAGCACTCACCATGACATGCAGCAGAAGCGTCTCCGTCTCCGGTGGAGTTGGTCTCCCTCCGGGAGAGTCCCCCTAAATCTAGAGCACTCCTTTAATGAATCATTTAGGAAACTCTAAA
The DNA here is from genome assembly GCF_008315115.2 of Sander lucioperca. Taxonomy (NCBI): domain Eukaryota; kingdom Metazoa; phylum Chordata; class Actinopteri; order Perciformes; family Percidae; genus Sander; species Sander lucioperca. The sequence continues at coordinate 32,539,195 of NC_050183.1, forward strand.
TCTATTATTCCTGACCTAAACAGGCAGAAACAGACCATAATAAGTGTATTCAAGTGTATTGTCATGTGCATTTAAAAGTACAAAGTACAGAGAGAATGTAATGAAATGTGCTTTGCCCTGGTCCTCTCTTCTCATAAACACTATCAATATAATTTGAATAAATATAATAACATGACCTGAATACTGAAGAAAGATTTTACCACTTTGAAATGTCTTTAATTATTAGAAGTGTATTGCTACTCAGAAGTGCCGTAGTTAAAGGCCTCATGAAGGCCACTGAGCCAAAGGAAGTCCACAGGTTCAGAATAGATGACCGTTTTGGTTCAATGTTAGAGGAAGTGGTGAAAGCTGCAAAATGATAAATAAAGAAGAAGGTGCTAGAGAAAGAGGAAGTATGGAAACTTTGCTCGTCTCTACGAATAGGAACAGAATGTCTAGACTGGCTGGAGGTGTGAGATGCTGCGTGGGACAGCTGTGAGGAGGAGGAAAGTTGAGGAAGGAGAAGAAGAGGACGGTTGAGAGATGGGGGGTCAGACTCTGGAGAGACTGATGGCGTTAGGAGTTTAGTCTTGAAGGAATTCTGACCTGTATGCATACGCTGTTTATTCTTACAATACTGTTTACTAAACTATTAACTAAGAATCTGGTCTCCTTGAGTCATTTCAGGATACTGGTTGAGGATCAGTGAACATGCAGAGGAAGGACTAAGTTAGGACAGGTTAAAGTGGAGTCAGATTAGTTTTAGGCCTTAGGGCCCAAGGTCCAGAGCTGAACCCTTACACACACATACACACAGACACACACACACACACACACACACACAGAGAGACACACACACACACACACACACACACACACACACACACACACACACATGCACAAGGGTGGGGGTCTGTGCAGTGTGACTTCCTCTTCCTCCATGACTTCATACAAAACTATCAACCACTAAATGTTATATATTAGGCCAGGCAACGCTCTGCAAGCAAATGTAATGTAATCATGAAATCTATCAGAATAGTCAAATTATTGACAAGATCAAAAAAATAAACCTCCATATTAAGATGTCAGCACCTTCTCCGTCCCAGGTCAGGACGGTGTTGTTGCCCCGCTGCCTGCAGTAAATGAAGGGACATGAAGATACAGTTGGTCATTGAACCACAGCCCAGCAGTCTCAGCTGATGATATCAGGACAGACTGAGGTTTAGATGATTCCTGGTGTATTAAAGTGAGCTCACTCAGAGGAAGAAAGAATAGATTCTTTTGAGATAAACAACATTTCACATGTGAAGCGAGGTGTTCTGTAAAAGTTAACAGTTGTGTGTGTGTGTTCCAGATGTTGTATTTTAAATCTAAAGATTATGTGATGTTGTATATTATATATGAAGGAATATGAATTGTCTTTAATGCATTTATAATAGTTGTATCTTGCAGTGTTGTCAGTGTTATAAACTTGTTATTATATCTTGGTCTATATCTATAATCTATCGTCTGTATAATAAACATTATTAATGAACAATAACACTTGTTCTGATTGTGATTTCTGATTAATTATTATAAGCAACATATCTCTGGGTCTGTAAAATGTTTATGTTAACTTTCAGTAAGTAAAGTTGATTTCTAGAGCACATTTAAACACACATTAATCTGACCAAAGTGCTGAATAAAAGAACATTAAAATGTAAATATCAAAACCCAAAAAGAAGATCCCAACACCAACAACAAGCAGCAGTTCCCAAACCCAGAATGATGACATGATGAGACCAGATAGAGAGATTAGAGAGTTCTAATGGCTCTTTATCCCAGATATAAAAACAGAAATGGAGGGAGACCATCTGATATGTGAAGGCAGCAGCTTCCACCGTCGTGGAGCAGCAGCTGGAAAGGCTCTGGCCCATATTTGGCAGTTTGCAGATGATCTGTATCTGTGTTTTATTATAAAGTTAATGAAATAAAAGGTGTTGTACTTTGTCTCAGCTACAGCTCTGAGTCTCTCCCTCTGCTCCCGTTTACCTCACCACTGATCTCACTTCATGTCCCGCCCACAACACTATCTGGTTGGTAGATGTTAGACGAGTAACAGCCAATCAGCATTCACCACTGAGTCTCACTTCATGTCCCGCCCACAACATTATCTGGTATGGCAATGAAATGTGCTTTGCCGTGGCCCTCTCTTTTCATAAAAAAATATTAATATAATTTGAATAAAATATAAGAAACTAGTTCTCTCGCTACTAGTCACGGAGCGTTGCCAACACATGTACACAAAATACATGAACACGTGTGTAATGACCGGGAATGGTGTGCTATGACTTTTCTAAGAGATTTGCCGCGCGGTTTTCACAAAATTGGTAAAAATCAGCCGCAAACTTTCCCATGGACTATAATGGGAAATCTTTGGGAAATCACTTAACATAGCTCCAAAAAAAACTCTTTGGGGCCATACCTATTTGCCATACTTTAACGTAGAAAAATAATTAAATGTTTATACCAAAGACAAGACTTTTGCCTTTATTGGGCTGAATGGGCATTCTGATATCAAGCACGGTTTCTACCAAATCACAGTTTATGTATTGTCCAGTTTTCAGACCGTTTCAGATTTTCCAATGTGTGTGTATGGGGCCAGAATGTTGAGAGTCAGAGGGGAGGACAGAGGGGGGAGCTGCAGTACGATTCTCTGAAATCTTTCCAAACTAATTGCTCTCTCCTCTACAGTTTTCACTCTTCATACATCATGGTTGGTCAAAATGTAGGAAATGTTGTGCTGGTCTCAGACATGTAACCATGGAATCCAGCAGACTTAAACTTTTGACTCTGTTCATACCAACTGTCGACAGAAACAATGAAAAGAATGTTCCCTGTTTGTTATCTGCTCTGTGTCATATATTTGACACCACAAACATAAAATACACATCAATGCGTTTGCCAGACGTTTATCTCTCTTGTGATGATAATATTTTGCCGTTTGAACCCACGGCTTTTGAATTACAGAACAAACTTAAGAGGTATAATTATCATTAAATGGACATGTTTGACCCATGGAAGATAGTGTCTCCCCCTCCCTCCTCTACTCCCTCACTGTGGAAATCACCATAGCAACAAGTTCTGACACACACACACCTCCTATCACCTTAAGAGCTGTTACACACCAACCAGACGGCCGACCGTCGGCAGAAAAGCCAGTCAGACTGATCAGTCGGCTCCCCAAGGTCTAAAAAAGTGCCTCAAAACACACTGAGGCGACGCCAACTTGAGCATATGCTATGCGCGTGCGCGAAACGTAATACGTCTCCATAGCAGCAGGCGGCGCTTCTCTGTATTGTTTCCCAGAAAATGAAAACCAGCAGCTGATAGGACAAACGCGTCACGTGGTTCTTTTTTCTCCGGAAATTCACAGCCAGACTGTCATGGCGGCTCGTTCAGAATACAATCTCATATTGGACTAAAATAGTTCACTGAAATGTGTTTCTGAAAACATTTTAAGAGAGAAATAGGCCGTGCAGTTACTGAATCTGTCTTCATTTCAGATCAACAAAGGTCAGTTCAAAAGATTTTCGTCAGATTTTGAGAGGCTCATCCGCTCGCCATTTCACAAAATAAAGGCCGACAGCTGCTCCGACGGACGACGGCACGGAACACACCGAACAGACTCGAGTCACCGACCTCGCCAGACTGTCAGACGGCCGATAATCGGGTTGGTGTGTCAGCGCCCTAACAAATATCTATGGAAGCAAAAAGACCCCTTTCAATTTGCATATAAACAAGATCGTAGTACGGAAGATGCAGTTACTTCAATTCACTGTATTAAGTTTATTGTGATAAGTTGGTCTCAATTCAAAATGTATGGTGGCGCCACTTTGAAATTGTAGTTAGACTCTAATTGAGGCCAGGTGAATTACTCTGCGCATGCTCAACGCTAAAACAGGGTTTCCTGGGCAGTTCTGCAGGGGTTTTCATCCACATTTTCCGACATGTTGGATTACATCGAGACGAGAACCTCTACCATTCGTGGATGTATTAAAAGAACCATAAAGTCAAAAAGGTGAGTAACGTTATTTTGTTTGAATATAGTACTGCAAAATTGGTTTTGCATTAATCACAGGTATTTTTAATTTTATTAAATCGTGTGCTTGATGCTACACTGCACCTTGCCCGCTAACTAGCGTCAATGTTAAGTCAGCTAACGTTAATATTAGCATGGTAATGTTAAACATAAACTTAGCTAACGTTAGTGGGTTTGATAAATTCGGTGTCTATATTGAACATGCTGGTTATATCCGCTGGTTACCCGGTAAGCGGTCATATTCAGGTCATTACCATTACAGACGAGGCTGTTGCTAACGTTACTTGGCACATGGGGGTGGGGGAGGGGAGACACCGCTCGCTCTCAGGGTCTGGAGGTAACGTTAGATAATGTAATGTTATATCCGTGCTTGGACGATTTCCCTATTATTTCTTGAGCTTTATTAATGCTCTTGGATAATTTCCGGGCCCTGGCGACCAGTCACGCGAAACGATATTAAAATTCAATTACAAATTAAACGTTAGCTACATTTCGTTTTCAAAGGTCTTACATTTTTTTCTTGCATTGACAAATAAATGCGTAACGTCATAAATAAATATTTTGTGTGTGTGACTTAACAATTAACTTCAGTGGTACTTGGATGTTAACATTATATGACAGTGCAGGTAACATTATCTACTGTTTACGTCAGTCTTTTGCTTTACGGTCTTGACCGTGGAGTGTGCGCGGTTCACGAGCTCTGTAATCCAAACTCTGGCGCGAATCAGTCAGTTGTTAGGAAACGAAATGTCTTGCACCGTGCTAGTAACAGCTGACGTTAGCTCGTCGGCTTAGAAAGTGTCTGAAGGTCTGGCTAGAGATGCGGACAACTTGGCGGACGAGGCTGCGGGCAATTGGTCGGAGGTAACGTTAAGTGAGGTAACGTTAACAGTTACCACAACAAGCGGATCCGTGTGCAAGTCAGTCACACTGGCGAACCCTTATTGCTTCACTGTTGCAGGGTATGCGAATGGAAACATCCAAAATGCTAAAGCACATTTAACTACTTTAACGTTACCCAGATGTGCCGATCACCGGGCTCCGTATCCCCGCTGCTTTCGCAAGCAAAAGAGCATAACGGGATGAATAATCACTAAAGCAATTGCTAAAGCATATACGTACATTGGCATATTATATACAGTATAAGTGTGTATCTAAGTGTGCCCCATCCACCGTGTCATTTTTGCCAAGGCATTTGCTGGTTATGTTACAATCACTTTAGAATTTAGGCATTTTAGGTACACATAAACAAAACTAATGCAACGTAATACAATGGCTCTGCATTAAAACCTTTCCTTGATAGGTATTGTGGTCAGTTTATTTAATCTGTTTGAAAGAGGTTTTTTATTTTATTGGTGTATTTGAAGGCTGTTTATGGTGCTAGTTAACTGTACTGGGCCTGGCTCATACTAAGAGGTGTTAATATTTTGTTAACCGTATATTTATGTGTGTAGGATAAACTAAATATTTGTAACCCTTCTCAGTGTATAGTAAATAAGAATAATAGAGATTCAGTTCAGAAACTCATAAGCCTCATGAAGGATGGATTTATTTCAGAGCTATTGTATGACACTGAATTAGTTTAATCTTGGTGTACCTAATAATAAACTGACAACTGAGTCTACTGTATACCTGCACATGTCCTCACACAGTGTTTAATACATTTGTGCATTTTTACATCTACAATGTTGACCCTGCATATTCCTCACAAAATGTAAACAACTAATTTGTTTATCTAAATGCTTTTTTTCTAACTGCAGTTGTCCTGCATGCTGCTCTGTGGTCAGTCCCACCGGGAAAGGTTTACTAAGGTTCTTCCAACCACAACCCTCTCTTGTTCGCTAGAGGTAGGTATGTTCACATGCAGAGTTGTGCATTTATGTCTGTAATATACTCATTTACTAATTTGTTTATAAGGTACACGCAGATATCAGGCTTCAGTTTTTGTTGAATATGATTTAGAGAGGTGTTAATTTATTGTAATGGTCATTTTTGACTCTATAATATGTGATGTGTTGTACAGAGGCGTATGAAATATTTTAACCCCAATACAAAGAATTTAATAGACTGTAACTGAAATGTTACAAGCAGCCCAAAATTAAATGGGATGAACAAAATATTAGGAACACCTTTAGTTCTCAGCAAACTAATTACAGCCTCCAAAATGACCATTTAAAATAAAAAATAGCTCTTTCAACTAGATAAACTAAAATCAAGCATTACAACCTTTATTAAAGGCCGGGTAAGTGATATTGGGAAAAGACTGTTGGTATTTGAACTAAGCAGCAGTACAAACACATTAAGCATTGTACATTTTTATTGCATAAATTTAATAAACCAACAATATAATCGTACTATTTATAACACTTTGTTGTTCTGGATTACTTGTTTTACAGATCTATTAAAAGTAAATAAACTAATTTGCCTTTTAATTCTCATTACAGTTATCCTATGAAGTGTGGGTTCTGCGGTTTTCTGAGCTCAAGTCAAGAAGCTCTATTGAGGCACCATAGACTACGACACAGAAGAGGATCTCACTGGCCCTGTATCTACAGTGACTGTGTGTGTACCTTCAAAACACCTGGCGCGTTAAAATCTCACCTTACCAGATCACATTGCAGGACTGTAAGAAGGCAGGTGACATCATCTTTTTTCTGTGAGTTATGTGAATTTAAAGAAACTTGTACTGAGCGCACTTTTTTCACTCATCTGGGACATCATTTAAAAAATCAACACACTGTGCATTGCCCCTTCCTGCGGTGTGAGTTTAAAACTAACAATCTTAAAACATTCAGTTCACACAGAAGCAGAAAGCACAAGAATGCAAAGGACATTAGAACTTGTCTAAGAGTGCATTCTGAACAATATGAAGACCCAGATTTTGGGAATGCAGTGTGTAACCTGATGGACATTGCAGAGTTGCCACCAGAAAAGGCTGTCTTGCACATTATTTGGAATATTGATGAATCGCAGACGCCATCCCATTCATCCTCCATCTCTTCCCTTGATACAGCCAGCATTAGTTCACCAGCCTCCTCCCACAGCTCATCTTCAATTATTCGCACCTTCATGAGAAACATTTCAGAGTGGCCTTCTCCATTTGTGGTCCCCTCTTTCTCATATGATGTGGAGTTAAAGCTCCGTAAGGGCAATGACATTTATGAAAAAACTGGGCAAGGTCTAAGTGTAACGAGAGACATGAAAATGGAAATTCTAGACAAGCTGGCACAAGAAATATTTGCTCTGAAAGCCTACCCTGAGAAATATCAAATAGTATCGGTTGCCTCTGAACTTGTCAACAAACATCCGTGCCTTAAGGAGCCTGGTAGCGGCACAGGATACGATGGTTGGACAACAAGCATCAAGTACAAACTTGGAAACTACCGATCTAAACTGCGCCAGGCTGGATGTAATGAGGTCAGTGTAAACAGGAAAAGAGGGAGGGATGACGAAGTTGATGAGGGTAGGTTTTCCTTGAAAAAACCAAAGCGAGGTGAAGTCAATCATGTTCCTGATCATCCAGAAAACTACAATGATGAGACACTAGAAGACCAGAGATGTGTCCTGGTGGGTGAAATGAAAAAGAAGGGGAAAGACATGGAACTCATCAGACAGAAGATGGACCTCACATTCTCCCTTAGGAGAAAGGAGATCGTGGAGGTGGAGCCCATGGTCTTGGAAATCCAGGAGAGATGGCCTGCTCTTTTTCTGAGAGAACAGGCATGACAGATTTATAATATAAATAATAAAATATTTTTAGTTTGATTGCTTTTCAAAGCAAAGATGGCCACAGGGTCATCCATTGGCTTATTCAGAGTATAGATTAGATTGTTAAACATAATTAGATTGTGAACTCTTTATGAGTTCAATTATTTTAAGTGTATCCAAAATCACTACAAACTCGATCGTTATGTTTTTGTGACTGTTTTGGACTTCTTTTGACTTCTACAGATTTGTGAGGAGTTCTTCCGTGTCACTACTAAAGACCTGTTGGGGACCTTTAGAGCAGCCTTAGATGAGTACTGTCCTAGACTGCTCAAGCTGTACCGTGCCAGGAGGGGAGCCTGTGGTCAAGACATGGAAAATCTCTTGGATAGGCTTGATGAACAGGTAGACTTATCTATGAAATTTATTTTTGGAAGAAATTCTGCCCAGGGTATTTATTTTGTGTTTGCTGCTAGTTAAACATTAAAGGGGGGACATTTTTACATTTTTATTTTAACGTTGGTGTGGTCTGTTGGCAAGAGCAGTAATTCAGCTGATTATTAGTTACTAGGAATTTTGTTTCATCGTCGACATCGCAATGTGCACATGTGCAATAGTCACATCGCAGGATGTGCGATATTAACGCTACAACTTTTATTGCTGCTTGATAGAAAAAGAAAACTTGCACGGTTCTCATTTAACGTGATTGTTACTAGCCGACCCTTCCCCTTTAAGGCAGGTGGCCATGTGGGCAATGTGTGTATGTAGTAGTTGTTGGAAGAGACTGTTGTCTTGCCAATGTTTCTTGTGTATATACTGTATAACTTGTTTTAAAAGTGGAGTAACATGTTGCTGTTGAGGCAGAGTTGAGGCAGAGTAAGTAAGCCTATCTTAAATTGCCCACATTACATTTGCACCGTGATTGTCTGCAGTTTTAAGATATGGGCCTGTTTTGTGATCCCTCAAAGAGAAGTACAGTTGTGTTGGAAGAGACCATTGTCTTGCCAATGTTTCTTGTGAATTGTTGAGAATCTTACAAGTAACGTTTGTAGAACTGTTTGTTTAAAATAAACATGTTAATTGAAGTGTCTTTGTTTATCTTTACAAAAATAATTGGCACTAATTTCTTTTTTTTAATTCTTAGTGTATGGAGCTCAACATTTTAAGTTTGTATTAATATGAAAAATTATCTCAAGAAAGTTAGTTGGCATGACTTTTTTAGAACTCAGAACTTAGTTTTTACACACAAAAGTTAATTATCTGAACAAAAGATAATTAGTTGCCATGACTTTATTTTGAATTATTTAGTATGTAAAACTTAAGATGTTAATTTTGTGTATGTATGAAAGATACATTATTTAAACAAAACATTAGTAGTTGGCACAACATATGAAAGTTAATTATCTGAACAAAAGATAATTAGTTGCCATGACTTTATTTTGAATTATTTAGTTTGTAAAACTTAAGATTTTAAGTTTTTATATGTATGAAAGCTAAATTATTTAAACAAAACATTATTAGTTGGCAGAACTATTTTCAAAACGTAGGAGTTTGAGTTGGCCTCAAAACTCAAAAATCTAGTGCAGTAAGTTGCCTTGAAATTTTGAGTTTTTTAGCAGGGGGGGCAGGTCTGTCCGAACAACAACCCCCCCCACCCCCCCCCACCCACCCCGAGCTGACAAGTTGAACGTTGTCCAATTAGAACGGACCCACTGCTGTGACGTTTTTCGTGGCGCTGTTCGTTTAATAGTGACTCAAGAAAGCAAACATTTTGACAAACTCCATCAACACAACAGTATGTGGAGTTAAACTGGACGGGTTCAATAACCTCTGAATAGTTCTACTTGTTAAACTGGACGGGTCCAATAACCTCTGAATAGTTCTACTTGTTGTTAAACTGGACGGGCCCAATAACCTCTGAATAGTTCTACTTGTTAAACTGGACGGGTCCAATAACCTCTGAATAGTTCTACTTGTTGTTAAACTGGACGGGCCCAATAACCTCTGAATAGTTCTACTTGTTAAACTGGACGGGCCCAATAACCTCTGAATAGTTCTACTAGTTGTTAAACTGGACGGGTCCAATAACCTCTGAATAGTTCTACTTGTTGTTAAACTGGACGGGTCCAATAACCTCTGAATAGTTCTACTGGTTAAACTGGACGGGTCCAATAACCTCTGAATAGTTCTACTTGTTAAACTGGACGGGTCCAATAACCTCTGAATAGTTCTACTTGTTAAACTGGACGGGTCCAATAACCTCTGAATAGTTCTACTTGTTGTTAAACTGGACGGGCCCAATAACCTCTGAATAGTTCTACTAGTTGTTAAACTGGACGGGTCCAATAACCTCTGAATAGTTCTACTTGTTGTTAAACTGGACGGGCCCAATAACCTCTGAATAGTTCTACTAGTTGTTAAACTGGACGGGTCCAATAACCTCTGAATAGTTCTACTAGTTGTTAAACTGGACGGGTCCAATAACCTCTGAATAGTTCTACTTGTTAAACTGGACGGGTCCAATAACCTCTGAATAGTTCTACTTGTTGTTAAACTGGACGGGTCCAATAACCTCTGAATAGTTCTACTTGTTGTTAAACTGGACGGGCCCAATAACCTCTGAATAGTTCTACTTGTTAAACTGGACGGGTCCAATAACCTCTGAATAGTTCTACTTGTTAAACTGGACGGGTCCAATAACCTCTGAATAGTTCTACTTGTTGTTAAACTGGACGGGTCCAATAACCTCTGAATAGTTCTACTTGTTGTTAAACTGGACGGGTCCAATAACCTCTGAATAGTTCTACTTGTTAAACTGGACGGGTCCAATAACCTCTGAATAGTTCTACTTGTTAAACTGGACGGGTCCAATAACCTCTGAATAGTTCTACTAGTTGTTAAACTGGACGGGTCCAATAACCTCTGAATAGTTCTACTTGTTGTTAAACTGGACGGGCCCAATAACCTCTGAATAGTTCTACTAGTTGTTAAACTGGACGGGTCCAATAACCTCTGAATAGTTCTACTAGTTGTTAAACTGGACGGGTCCAATAACCTCTGAATAGTTCTACTTGTTAAACTGGACGGGTCCAATAACCTCTGAATAGTTCTACTTGTTCTTAAACTGGACGGGTCCAATAACCTCTGAATAGTTCTACTGGTTAAACTGGACGGGTCCAGTAACCTCTGAATAGTTCTACTTCTTAAACTGGACGGGTCCAATAACCTCTGAATAGTTCTACTTGTTGTTAAATTGCAATGTGAGCGGCAGCCAACGGGGGGGTGCATTATGTCGGCAGGATCATTTAAAAGGCGACTGCGACTACATTGTGCGTCTGCCCTATTTCTGATACCTTGGCGGCAGAAATTTTGCCATGGCGGGCCGCCACTACAAAATCAACATAGATGAAATGTTATGATTATATTTTCAGAAACGTTTTTTGCCTGGCTATAACTATTGGTTTGCTTTCTTATCATTACAGTAACTTAAACATTAATGCATTCATTATTTTGTTTACACAGGAACTAAGCAGAGTGACACAAGTTCTGCTGAAAGTGAGGAGAACACGGAGAACTCAGGGTCACCGTCCAAAACAAAACGTAAAAAAAAGAAAAGATCCTGTCTTTGTTTCGTAAATGTCAAAATACATTTACCATCCTGCTTTGACTAGTTATCCTAATACTGCAGTGGCAGACAAACAGAATGAGACTCATTGATTGATTTTAACTGTACAAACTTTCACACTACAATCCATCTCATAGTTGCTGAGATATTTCGGCCTGGACGAAAATGTTGGACCAACAATACCCGTACAGACACGCAGCTGGCATGGCCAAAGTTCTTTCACAAAGCAATGCAATAACAACTGGCAGCTAACTGTGTTGACTAATCAAATACATGCCAAGGCATATTCCTGGAAGATTACTTTATAACCTGTAGCTAATGTTTACCTTGTGATTGTCACGACGGAAAATAAAATGATTTCTGCAGTTATAATTTTTTATATTTTCAGAGTTGTAAGTCTGTCATTATAAACCGCCGTGCTGTGTTTTGGTTTCTGATCAACGTGCATCACAGATGTTTCTCTCAAACTGGACTTCCTAGATCAGGGGTGTCAAACTCAATGTCACTAAGGGCCACACTGGAAAATAAGAATCACATTAAGTGCCAACATGTGAAGTTTATTGGCATGCTTTTATTTAATCGAAAGTCAAATATTTTTGACTGTATTATTTCATGTCTCATATAGCTTTCTCACTTACAGTTTGGTCGACATGAAGCCCTAAAATGTCAGCAAAAAATGTCCCTAACCATCTTAGAGTTTAGCAATTCATGAAAAACAATGATTACATTTTTTACAGCAACCTGTTACACAGCCTGAATATAAAAAACTGTGGTTCTGTGGGATTTCTCAAAGTCAGCAAATCTGCCAAAGTGTCGTGTAATAATAGTTTGAAAACTGTTTCCTGACATTTTGGTTTGGCGCACAACTAGGCGGGCTAAAATGTATAACCTAAATTGATAATGCGGGCCAGATCAAAACTTGCAAGGGGCCACATTTGGCCCCCGGGCCTTGAGTTTGACACTTGTCCTAGATCATATTTCAATTCAATTCAATTTCAATTCAATTTTATTTATAGTATCAAATCATAACAAGAGTTATCTCGAGACACTTTACAGATAGAGTAGGTCTAGACCACACTCTATAATTTACAAAGCCCCAACAATTCCAATAGTTCCCCCAAGAGCAAGCATTAGCAGTGGCTATTGCGACAGTGGCGAGGAAAAACTCCCTTTTAGGAAGAAACCTCGGCAGACCCAGACTCTTGGTGGGCGGTGTCTGACGGTTGGGGTTATGGCGGTACGGGATGTAGCGTGGCACAGCAGAGCATGGGTGGACGCGGTGGACGCAGCAGGACGTAGCCGGACATTGCAGGGAATCGCAGAGCGCAGCAGGGTGTAGCAGGTCCACAGCCACAGCTGCACCCAAGACCCAGATCTTGGTGTCACCCTAATCCGAGGCGATGTTCTGGGCGAAGAAGAAATTTAAGGACTCCGGGGAGTAAACTCCCCAGAGCTAGGTGAGTAACAAGCACTTCTGGGACAGGATGTGCATAAAAGGAAACAAAAGAAAAGAGCGTGTCATAAGAAGGAACTTCCTCGGCAGTCTAGAATTATAACAGCATAACTTTCATCCTCTCACCTGGAGCAAATCCCCAACACAGCCACTAGTGTTATTTTCTAACAGGTAGCATTTATAAGGTGGTTCAAACTCTATTTCATACAGGTTCAGTCGTTTTATAGCAACAGAACAAAATATATAATTAATGACTTAATGGTAAATTCAGTTCTATTGAAACACTATATATACATATATACACAATGCCTTGACTGCTGCATTAACCAGACGGTCTTCTCCACTGGCGACATTGTGGTTTTATTGCAAAACATTATTCTACACTTGTGTTCACTCACATTGATGTTTAGGCACCAAAAACGTCTGTCTGTGACAGTCATTGTTACTGTTGTATTGCTGTATGAAGACTGCTGTTCATATTGTTGTTAGAAGTTTGATGAATATATTGTGGCAGTTGTTGAGATAATTAGAAAAGGCTGATACAATTTCAAATGTGTTCTAAATGAAGTCTGTTACTAAGGGCAATACATACAATGTTTTACATTTCTATAGTTGACCAATGCACCTTGAATTATTTTAGTTGATTAATTTTTTTTTATTATTCTTTAACAATAAGGATCATGTTTGTTCCTCCCACAAATTGTGTTGTCCAGTAAACTGGGACTATAATTTGGGAGGATTGTACAATTTGAAGAACATATCCTAATTGTACAATCCTCCCAAATTATAGTTTTAGTTCACTGGACCAGTAACTATATAGTGATGTAGACTACTGTACATGCATGTAACAACAGGGAGAGGACACCCCAATAGTTTTTGACCTTATATTTTGCTGGGGGGGAAATAACTGATGAATATACTCTGTTCCATTCATGTTTACAGTGTGCATGGAATTTATCACTTAATTATCTTTATAGTTTCTAGATTTGAGAGTCCAATTTCTTCAGTGTCTTTATTTTCTATGTCCATATATACAAGGGAGCAAGGAATATAATATGTAGAGAAGGAAACTCGTCCTCTATAAAAAAATAAAAAACACGAGAAAAAGCGTGGCAGATAATAGCGGACCGACTGAATGATAAATTCATGTAAAAAAATATACATTGATGAACTACTGCTCTTAACTGAAACCATTCACTGAGTCACTGTCATTTGCAAAAACAAACAGTTGTACACTTTGCATTAAAAGCGAGCAGTGGAAGTTAATATGACTTAGGAAATTTATATTGTAGCCCATGAGAGAGAGGGAGAAAGAGTGAAAGAGATATTTACGCATCATACTCTAACGTTGTAGAAAATTGATCTTCATGGTAAATTTCCTGAGTAACATTATCTTCTGCTTACTTTTAAGGCAAAGAGTACAACTGTTAATTTGTGCAAATGATTAGTAGCCTAATCCTTGAATGGAATGATTATGACGGTTACAGTTCAGAGCAGAGGTCAGTTAATGTATATTTTTAGGCTGCTTACGCATTCAGTCGGTCCGTGATCGTCTGCTACGCTTTCTCTCGCTGTTTCATTACAGCGGCCGTGTTTCTTTTCTTTTTATACAAATAATGTGTGTCACGTGATCATATTTCCACAAGAAGCTGCTGCTCACTCTGTATAAAGTATGTACAATGCGTATTCTCCATTTTGGCATCAGTAAATCTGTGATCGACCTCGCGGTCTTTTGAGGAAAGCCGTGGACGCGCATCTATCTGAATTACTTCAGCCTGGCTCAACCTAGTCGCTCCTCCTCAGCCTGGCTTGGCCTTCGTGAAACGCAGCAAGCCAGGATGCACAGATTAGACTAGGTCAAGCCTCGCTTTATCAGTTATCCTGGATTTATATATTCTGCTTTTGTGCAACAGGCCCCTGGGGCCTGTTGCACAAAACCAGGATAAGGGATTAAGCCGGGATATTCAGGTTATCCTGGATGAATTTAGCTTTGATTTGGTTGCACAAAAGCAGGTTGAATTAAACCCAGCCAAGTAACCATGGAGATTTATTCTTTGCAGCTAGCCTGCTCCAGAGCAGGCTAACAGCCGGGCTAAGATTAATCCTGGAGTCTGATGTATTAAGTCAGCTGCTGCTCTGATCCGAAATAAACACGTTTAACAGTTATTCTGTTGTCTTCTGAATGTGTTCTGCTTTATTTTTATTAACATGCATTACTTGTCACTATTGCTGTCACAAGTTGATTTAATTTGATTTAAATCCTACTATTGCAGTTGTTTAGATGGTAAGAAATGGTTGCAATGGCACCGGAGATGAAGTGGGAC
Source organism: Sander lucioperca (assembly GCF_008315115.2). Taxonomy (NCBI): domain Eukaryota; kingdom Metazoa; phylum Chordata; class Actinopteri; order Perciformes; family Percidae; genus Sander; species Sander lucioperca. The sequence continues at coordinate 32,554,362 of NC_050183.1, forward strand.
AATGCAGCGGAGGAAAAGCCCATTTCCTCCGCTGCTCTCCCCGTGAATTTTCCCCGTGCAACGTGGAGAGGCGGGGGGAGGCAGGGGGATCCTCCCACACCGTGCAGCGGACTCTAAAGGAGACTTTTAGCGTCAATAACGACGACAATGGCACCTGATCAAATGTCCGTATTTTACGAGATGGGAGTGAGAATGTGTTGGAATGCAGCAATGTTTCTTAATCTTTTAATTTTGGTGCTGTCACGCATCTTGGAGCTTGAGAGTGAGAAAAAAAACATGAATAATAGGCTATATTGTTTTACAGATATGCTTACAGTGTGTATTGAAGTCACTTCTTTTTCTAGTTTTTGTCCAGTCATGTTTGTTCTGTATGAACATTAATTGTAGAAAGATATTTAGAATAAGACACAGCTTATAGAGATTGGTGCATATGGTTGTAAAACATATTCTCTCATTATGAATAAGGTTTTGAAATTAAGCCTAGACCTTAGGGTAAATTTCCCGAGGAACATTAATTCCCTCTGCTCACTTTTAAGGCAAAGTAGGCTAAATAATAAAACATTTTATTTATATAGTGCTTTACAGGCTACTCAAAGACACTTTAGTGTAAAACCACACACATTTATCACATAAAACCAGATACAGCAATAAAACCAACACATAAAACAAGCATATTAAAGCAATTAAAACAGAGTGTACAACTTGTGTGACTAGTAGGCCCTAAGTAGATCTTTTTAAATCCTTACGCATTCAGTCGGTCCGCTATTGTCTGTTAGGCTTTTTCTCTGTCTGATAACAACAGCCGTATTTCCCTTTTTGCATATTATATGTTTCACCTCCTCGTAATTTTCCATTAGAAGCTGCTGCTCAGCGGGTGAAACATATGCCGCACGCGTCTTTTCCATTTCTGCATCACTAAATCTGTGATCGATACCGTGGTCTACTGTGTTTAAGAAAGCCGTGGACGTGCACTTATCCCAGCTATCTACACCTGGCTTGACATAGCTTCACCTTCTCATCCTGGCTCGGCAAACGTGCAACCGATTAAGCCGCGATGAGCGGACCACACTAAGTCAAGCTGCGCTTTTTCAGTTATCCTGGATTTCTTCATTCTACTTTTGTGCAACAGGCCCCTGAAAGTGCTAGAATAATTTAAATCGAATCATCAGAAATAGATGCTCTTAGGATAGAAGGGAGTTCAAACAGAACACAGCATAATAATGATTTAGTTATGGCACAAAGCTAAAACAAAGTTGTAGACGTTACTGTTTAGGATAGATATAGCCTGGCCTTTCCTCTAACTCTTTCACTGTCGTTATGTCATTTCAGTTCTTTTTAGTTTTTTTTTTTATAATTCTTTATTGTGTATTTCTTAAATGTGTTTGCCTTATATAAATGTGCTCAATAATAAATAAATTGGTTTGCAAAAAGGATAGAATTTAAAAGATGGGTGTGATATACATAAATATTTTAAAATTTAATTTTTTAAAATTGATTCCCCATAAAACAATTAATTAAAGTGGAGGTCCCAAATTGTCCGACTATGTCATATACACAGGACAACATTTTGGAGAAATGTGTATACAACAATGCATATGACATATTGATGGTTTGATAAAGCCATAAGAAATGGCACTTTAAAGCTAAAATGGTTAGTCATTTATTGTATATTGTTCAAAACCCCTCTGCAATCTTTAGTAAATGTTGTGGTATTGACTTTCTGTAAAAATGTGATTTTGATAATTAAATGAATGATAAATAAATTACCTATGAAACTCAAATTTATTCCACAAACAACTTCAGTCCTCATAATGTTCCCTTTTTAATCAACAGATTTATTAATGAAATTAAAATCTATCTTTGTTTTTGAAGCATTTAAACATTACGGGACTGTTCTAAGCAGTACTCTCTCACTCTCAGGTTTGTTTATTTTAGATTAGATTTGATCAGTATTTGTGGCGTTCTCAGCTGTATTGTAACGAACTAATGTTATACAACTGCCTGTATGAATCTTTGTATTCAATAAAGTTAAAAAAAAAAAAAAAGAGGGTGGAGACATGTTGGTCTACTACATTCTTGCTTGTCACGGAAGTGTTGCAACAGGGAAGTAGCTTCAGGGATAGCTGTTGACGATCACTCAGATAAAGACAGCACTGGTATAACTTCCAGTGCGTGGTGCAGTATTTATCTCAGCAAATGTTTTAGTAAATAGATGACTGGTCAGTTTCTGTTCAGAATAACATCACACCTCTCCAGGAGACATGACCAGCAGCTAAAATCCAGTCTGATAAGACATACAGGAACATCAAAAGGTGAGAACTTCACTGTCTGCTTACTCTTTGTATGCTTTGACATAAGCTTTTGTGTATGTAAAAACTGAACAATGACTTCCATTAAATCTCACATTGTGAATGTTACCTATGTCAGCTGCTGTGGTAGCATTTGTATAAAATATCAGCACTGCTCATGGTTATTATTTCTGTGTCAAAAGCTTCTGGCAGGAAATAGCTCAATGTATCAGTCGGTGAAGTAAAGGTAGAGGTAGAGTAAAACACAGTCTGTACATGACCACAGAGATTTAAGTGTAGTATCTCAGTGGTTCTCAACCGGTGGGGCCCGCCCCCCTGGGGGGGCGCGGACACTCTCCTGGGGGGGCGCGAGTAGGCTACAGGATGGGAGAAAAAAAATAAATAAATCACGTAATGTAATGTAACTACACGTCGCTCGGTCGTGGCTGGGTAGCGTTGCATTTCCTCCCCGACTCATTTCCTGGTTATCCTTCTCCATAGACAACATGAACTCAAGGAGATAATTAACTTCTCCTGCTCCAGATCTCCCACCGTGGTCAGAAAGAACAGAGGAGACACTTTGTTTCTCTCACTATGACTCTAAAGCTAAACGCCGTCACTCTCTCACTTCTCTCTCTACCACACACACACACACACACACATGCCGGCTCACGCACACACCAGTGCACAACTATAAACATCAGGCCACTTACGTAGGCTACGGAGAAAGCTCTGTGTGGAGCCTCCGCACAACTGTAAAACAAGTCATCCTCCTGGCGACTTTTTTTGTCAAAAGTGACTAGCGATAAATCTAGCGACTTTTACTGGTGTTATTGGAGACTTTTGTGGTGTTTGGAGATTCGAAAACACGTATCACTCTGCAGTTATGTGCTCAACGAGCAGCGGGTGCTGCACAGGCGGTGTTGCCAACTTAGCGACTTTGTCGCTAGATTTAGCGACTTTTCAGACCCCCTTTGCAACTTTTTTTCAAAAGCGACTAGCGACAAATCTGGCGACTTTCTGTAGAAAAGTCGCCAGTATTGTCCAGCGAGCACGCAAGGTATTTCTCTCCTGTAGCCGCCTTCTGTTCTGTGACAGAGGAGCAGCGGAGCAGCCTCTCCCCTCTCTCCTCATGTGTAGCAGCTCTGCGCACAGTGTGCAGGTAGTTAGAAGGGGAGGGGGGACAGGGTGTGCGGGTGCTGGTGTAGGTAGGAGAGACAGCGGGACGTGACGGGAGAAAGACTCCGCTGAGCTGGCCTGGACCTGGGCAAGCCAGCCTTCTTTGAGAATTCTTTATCGATCTTTTTCCCTCCCTTTGTAGAATAACATTTTTTTACTTCAAAGATAGGCTACCTAAGTAATAATTATAAGGTAAAATAAATTCATGTATTGAATTTGTGATTATTTGGCTAAAGAGTTCTATTTCTTTTTATCTACCTTGCTGACAAAACCACTAAGCTTTATACAAACGATTGCGTAATGACGTCAAAAATATGCAAATGAGCGTATGACGTCATCAAACGACTTCTAGCGACTTTTGGAGCTGGTGCTAGCGACTTTCATTGGAAAAGAGTTGGCAACACTGCTCACAGGCGGTCAGTCTCTTAGTAGCCTCGCGCAGCAGTCCCAGCCTGCAGAGAGGAGACACACACCACTCCGCGTCCAGGCTGCACACACGCACACATCGTTACATCATAGCCTCAACTTATTGAAAACACAATTAATCCACATCCAAATTATTTCAAAACCAAACAAAAATAGAGAGATTTCTAGTGAGGACCAACAAGGCAACCGACGCACCACCAGCTGCAAAAAGCTTTGAAGGTACATTGAAGCATACCTGGCTCAGGTCTCACATTAACATCGCCTACCTGCAAGCTTCTGTCAAAAATGCAGATGATATGCCTACTGTTAGGCCTAGTAATAATAACAGTAATAAAGCATGAATTCATATCAGAGGTCTGGTGCCAATTCCCAATTATAGCAATAGCCTAGTAATGATAATAGGCCTACTACTACTCATGATAATAATAATAATAATAATAATAATAATAATAATAATAATAATAATAATAATAATAATAATAATGCCTGCAAGCTCACATTAGAAGTCTGGTGCTACTGCCAATTATAACAATAGCCTAGTAATGATAATAGGCCTATCTACCGCTACTGATGACAATAATAACAATAATAATAATAATAATAATAATAATAATAATAATAATAATAATAATGATAATGTGGGCCTAAAAATAATAGCCTAGCCTAGGGCTATCTATCTATCTATCTATCTATCTATCTATCTATCTATCTATGCAAGGTGGTGTAGTGGGGGTGGCGCCGGGAAGGGGGGGCCCAACTGCAATGAACCAGCTTTGGGGGGGCCCAGCTTGCAAAAGGTTGAGAACCCAGGTAGTATCTGACCCCCCCCCCCCCACTATATATCTATCAGAATGGGTGGTGGCTGACATGCACAGACGGCAGGGAAAAGAAAAGCATGCAATTAACCATTTAAATACTAAATTTTAAATCTTTTTTAAAATTCTGTTGACACATTGATGAGACAAATTACCTAAAATTTTAAGTAATCCCCTTGCTTACACTTTTATAATACACTTTCTTGTTTTGTTTCTTTTCTTTTTAAGATTTCATCAGGATTTGTGGCAGTCATGTTCTCAGTTGTATTGTAATAAACTCATGTTATAAAGATGCCTGTTTAAATCTTTGTATTCAATAAAGTACAAGAAAAAAAAGAGGGTGCATGTTGGTCTATTACATTCTCGCTTGTCACGAAAGTTGTGCGACAGGGATGGGCTGAACTTTCAGGGATAGGTGTGTTGGCGATCACTAAAGTAAAGACAGCACAGGACTCTTAGTGCATAGTGCAGTGTTCATCTCAGCAAAAGTTTCAGTAAATAAATGACAGTTAAATTTCTGTTCAAAATAACATCACACCCCTCATCTTCCAGGAGAGAAGACCAGCAGCTAAAATCCAGTCTGATGAGGCGTACAGGAACATCAAAAGGTGAGAAATTCACTGGCTGCTCATTCCCTGTGTGGTTTGAAGTAAGCTTTTGTGTATGTAAAAACTGAACAATGACTTCCATTAAATCTCACATTGTGAATTTTAACTGTCAGCTGCTGTGGTAAGCATTTGTATTATTATGTGGTATCATCTTGGTTATTATTTCTGTGTCAAAAGCTTTTGGCAGGAAATGGCTCAATGTATCAGTCGGTGAAGTAAAGGTAGAGGTAGAGTAAAACACACAGTATTCTGACACTATTCAGATGTAGAATATGACTGGACATTACCACAGAAATGTAAGCGTAGTATCCAAACCACACACTATCTATCAGAATGGGTGGTGGCTGACAAGCACGGACTGCAGGAAAAAGAAAAGCTAGCAAATAATTAAATGATGTATCTGGTTCTGAGACTAAATGTACCAATACTATTAAAATACCACTGTACAGAATGTTATTTACATAGAAGCTGTATACACCAGTAAAGCAATCTAACATATGTTCAATGATTAGGAGAAATAGAAATAAATTAAAGAAAAGCATGCAAAGAAGTTGGCCTTTTTCATTAGGAGATTCTACCAGGCTTACTTACAGATATTTTATATTTATTAGATACTTTAAGAGTTTAACAAACACACGCAATGGTGTACATGAGAGTGAATTTCAAATAATTTGACTACAAATTGTGAAAGTCTTTGCCATTCAAACCATCAACCTTCCTTTTACAGTCCCCTTAATTACCAAGTATTTACCTGGTAATTATATGGTAATAATATTACATTATTAAGTAACTACCACTGGTAATAGGTAGGTAATTATAGAGAAACTACAATGGGTAGTCATAATAGAAAGTATTCATAAGTACTGGATATGTTCTTGTAGATGTGTTCACAATTTACTCAGTACGTAGGCGGAAACTGGACCGTAAAAGGAAGTCCTGTTTGTTCAAGGTTGTTACCAAGATATTACCATACCAATTGTAATAAATTATTCATTAAATAAATTGAAACTGGACTGTAAAAGGATGACTGTTTGTTCCCAGGATATAACAGGATATTACCATCAAACTTTTAATAGATTACCAGTAGCCCTTAACATTACACTTATGTTAGTTTTTGTGTAATAAACATGATTATGTGCTAACTTCTCAGAATGTATGCTAGCTACAGTAGATATCAAACAAAAGCCACAGACAATATTGCATTAAGTTGCTGTCAGCTGTAAACTCACCACTTAAAAATATCAACAATTATAATACCTTTTATTTACAAAGCACTTATTTTTCATTACAATCAAGTAAAAAGACAATAAGCAAACAATTAACGAAGATGAACAGTAAATGCAATAAAAAAGCAAGTAGGAATGAACAACAAAGTTAGGGCATCTCAGGTGGCTAGGGTGTGTAGCATCCCCGGCTAGCAATGGCAAACTCTCAAACTGAAGGTCTATGAAGATTTTATTTACAATAGACTACTTACACTTACACACAGTAACAGTTATCATATTCACAAACACACACAGAGCTGAGTGAGAAACAAAAAAGCTCTCATAATGCTGCACATTCTCAAAGATAAACATCAGCCATAAATATTTATTATACAATGAAAGCAAATTAGACAATAAGGCTTGTAGTGTTCCCATGCAGTGCATCTAAGCTCTGATTAAACAACAAGTTAAACCGCAGCCAATGAAGACCGAGTCGCAGTACGGTTGCCCATTTACTGTTACACTTCCTCATTAACATGGTGGTGAAAACAAAATAGACATTACAAAAAATATTCAGTCTGTTCTAACATAATTTACTTTCTTGCACAGTAGTTCGCTGTTACCATTACTACTTACGTTGCTGTCAGCTTGTATACAGTTGTAAGTAAACACATTTTTGAAATAACTTATTAAACATACTTTTTAACAAAATTGTTGCTCATATATGATCTTTAACATGTTCACTGTCAATTAGATAAACTTATGGCATTTCCACTATGAGGTTTTCTGGTGAAAATAGAAAAAGGTAGTTTTGCATTCATCAGCACATATTCATGTTTATTACACAGAAACTATGAGAAGCGTAATGTAAAGTACTACCGAATAATCTATTACAAGTTATATGGTAATATCCTGGTAATTACCTGGGAACAAACAAGACTTCCTTTTACAGTCCAGTTTTAACTTAATTAATGGGTAAATATTCATGTTTTTCATAGTTATGTTGTGGAACCTATATGGTACAAGTTAGTGTTGACTGAACAAAAAAAGTGAGTAATCTATTATAATTTGTATGTTAATATCCTGGAAACAACCTTGAAACAAACAAGTCATCCTTTTACAGTCCAGTTTCCGCCTACGTACTGAGTAAATTGTGAATACATCTACAAGAACATACCCAGCAGTTATGAAGATTTTCTTTCATGGCTTACCAAGAGATAAACTGTCCACCCAGTGGGTGTTACCAGGTAAGTGCTGATGTAATGTTTTATATTTTCTAAGGTAAATCAAATAAAGCTCATATAGCCATGAACAATAACTTTTTAAAACTTAGTAATTATTTGGAAAGTACTTTCTAAATTCATAGAAAGCACACACTAAAACTTGGGCTGTTACAAAATAAACCCTGGATAACTTAATTGGTACATTTTATTGCTGGGTAATTGAGGGGTTATTTCTTAGGATTAGTTTTCGAAGAACAATTTTATCTGAGTTCATACCATCCTAAACCGGTCAGAACCACATGGTACTTTGGTGAATTGATGAGTATTACTTGAGATTTTACCTCGTACTTTAACTGTGGTTTATCTATAATTACTTACTTATTACCAGTGATGGTTACCTAATAATGTAATAGTATTACCATGTAATTACCAGATGAATACTAAATTAAGTGGACTGTAAAATGAAGGGTTACCAAAAAATGGCATATTTTTATTTAACCTTTATTTATCCAGTTAAGTCGATTGAGAACATATTCTAATTTGCAGCGCAGACCTGTCACATTCACACAGTTCCACATTCATACCTGGAAGCTGCCAAGTACAACCACAGTCTGATCTGCTGGCCACAGAGTTTTTTTTGGGGGGGTATAAGGGCCCTTGCTCAAGGGCACCTCAGAATAAAACACCCTGAAATGCAGTTTAATTTGAAAAAAGTTATTATAAAGTAAAATACAAAATAAAATACATACGTTGTTATAAAGTTATATAACTTATAAAGCACGATCTTCAGGTACCAGTAGAATTATGAATTACATATTATTATGCATGCATCATTATGTTGGGAGATCATTTTTACCTGTGAGAACACATCTTTACTTACTATGTACTTACTGTCCTTTCATTATTTTAATCTTTTACTTAACTGTTTAATTTTTAGTGGATCCAACATGACCACAACAAAGCCACCATCTCAGCCCATTGAAAAATGGACCGAGAAAGACGTCCACTTGTGGCTGATGACAGAGGTCAAAGTTCATGAGACTTGTGCAGACAAATTCTATGAAGAGGAAGTGTCCGGAGACATTTTAGTTGAGCTTGAAAAGAAAGATATATTGGGATTGGGAATAAAGCATGGTCCTGCTGTAAAAATCATATCTTATCTAGAAAGGCTTAAGGAAGGATCACAGCATGTGTCGCAGTTCCCACCATATGTGGAAAATTGGACAAAGGAGCAAGTGACCCAGTGGTTACTGGAGCATGTCAACATATATAGCAAATATGCAGAACGGCTTCATGAAGAAGATGTGTCTGGAGATTGCCTTGTTTGCTTCAACAACCAGGATTTTCTGGACTTGGAAGTCAAAGGCGGTCCTGCTGTGAAGATCCTGAAAAAACTTGGTCAGTTGAAAACAATTCAGAACCGACACTGAAACCCATCCCTCACACCAGCACAGATCAAACAGAAGCTGCAAAACCCACTCAACCTGAACTGAGTCTGGCTCAGGCCGTAGCAACTAAACAACCAGAATCACAAAACAAAATTGAATCAAAAACAGACGAACTGGTGGAAAAAGACTTTGAAAAGTTTCAGGTCCAATTCAAGAAAGCTTCAGAGAAGGAGGAAATTCATCAGCCAAAGCCAAAGGACTTGGGGGCCAGGAGAAAAGAAACCACCAGGGTAAAGTTTATATTATCTTTTCTATTAACTTTATACTTATTAAAGTAAAAATAAAGGGACTTATCAGCACAATGTACTTAAATCTACTTAACATCTGTTCAAGGTGGAGATTTAAACTCTAATATGATGCTGGATAGCTTAATGAATAATAATGCATCATATTTTAATTGTAGAATCTGTATCAACAACTTTGTCAGGTAAATGTACTACTACAATGTTATGAAGTAGAAGTACAAAGTACATCAGTAGTATACAGTTAAGGTGTATATTAAGTGTTTTGAGGGCCTTCTATTATTATTATTATTATTATTATTATTATTATTATTAATAATCATTATTATCGTTATTTTGGGGCACAATGGTTCTGGAGAAAGCTGCAAGCAGAAATACCACAGACCAAGCAGTCAGCCCATTCCAAACAGGCGCATTTTAAACTGGCACTAGTTTGAAATAACATCACAAGACAAAAACTAAGTTTTTGTGCATTTTTAAAACACATAAAGGTATAAACCCTCAGGATTTTAACAGATGTAGACAGCAATTACTGTGTATACGTTACACTAAACAATTTACATCTGTTTCCTCCTGCAGACCACAGTTCTACCAGACATACCCAAGATCACTGTGGAGATCCAGAAAACCCTTGACAACCTTTTAAAAGACGACCTAAAAAGATTTCATTTCCATGAATACACTAAATCCACAAATACGTCGATTCCGAAAGGTAAACTGGAAGGCAAGGACACCATGGACACCGCTAAATTAATGACTGAACACTATGGAGAGAAGGAGGCTTTACGAGTCACAATAGACATTCTACGAAATATTGATCAGCGTGAACTTGCTCTTCAGCTGGAGAACAGGATGGGTAAGACAACGTAAAAATATATTCAAATAGTCTAGTTGCATCAGCATGGCCTAAACATAATTTTTTTGCAGTTAATATTTTTCTAATAATCTGCATTATTTTGTTAAGTGTTCTGTAGTAATTTTGCTGATATATACTGACTCACATTTTATTAAATGCTGGAAATTACTATCAACGAATCCCAAAACCAGTAAATGAATTGATCCTAGAAACAAGAATTACCTAATTAATCAAAGCCTATATCTTCTACCTGTATTTATTACCATGGACGCTAGTTTATTTTGACTCAATCCCACACACACCCTTCTCCTGCCCAAATACTCACAAAAGCATCAAATGTGGATTCTCTACCACTGAAAATAGTCCCCAGCAAATGCACAATTTTATCCTGTTTTTTTTATTTTTTTTATAAAAACTACAGCGATCAGCTGTTTTAAGATATTACTAAACCTAAAAAAAAACTATTATATATTTGTACGGGTGTTTTTTTCTTCAGTAGGAACCAGTAGGGTTGAAATTGAGAGACATATACAGGGTGGGAAAGTCAGAAGCAATGACATATTGGTTTTCCTTTTCATAGGGTTTGCTGACAATACCAACATTTAGGACAACAAATGCCTTAACATAAAATGTGTTTTATGTTTTCTTTTACTCAATAATGCATTTATTTTACTGTTCATACAGGTCAACTGGAGCAGTGGTGTCTCTCAAAAGAAGTGATAAAGAAAGAAGCAAACCAGGGAGACAAACTAAAGAATTTGTTAACTTGTGGTGGGAACTCACTGGACCACTATGGCAGATTTGTTGTTGTTGTGAACAAGAGCAGTCCAGAACAAGTGCAGTATCTCCAGTTTTTGAGTAAGCTGAAACTGTTCTGTGTGCTAGACTTTGACCCCAGCTCTGTTGCTCCAGGTGGACTGTGTCATTCCTACAGAGAGTCAAGGGTGGCCAATCTGCATACCCCATCACAATATCAAGGACAGACTGACTCAGTGATTCAGAGCCTTAACCTCTACAAACAGACCAGTTGGGTCTTCTGCAATGGCAGAAATGACCTTGACAGTGACTCAGACAAGGAATTAGACTATACCAACTGGCTGAAGAAATCTTGCAAAGGTGTAGAGAACTTGGTTTCATTTGTTTGCAACCCTGAGGTGCTTCCCGCTGGAAGATGCCTCATCCTATTCCTCCTACTTTCACCTGTGGACACTGAGAAAGACCCAATCTTTGAGATCTACAAGGCCTTTATAAAAGAGACTGAAGAGGAAAGCATCATCACTATTTGTGGACTTCAGAGCATGTATGAAAAATGGAAGGAGATGATACAAGAAATGTCTGGCTCCGACATCGACCCACGATCTATATATGAGCTGACCCTCAGCGAGGTCAATGGAACAGTAATGGCACTGGGACCATTCAATCAGTCATCTGGAAGGTTGCTCCCCTCTTCTGACTCCAGTTTTGTTGTTCTAAAGCAGAAGGACGAAGACTTATTAACAGCTCTAGATATTCTTTGTCTGAATCAGTGTGAAAACATTTATGATGAAAACAGTCCAGAGTTTCATGACTTCAGAATCAAAGTTGAGGAAGAATTCTACAGAGGAGGCAAAGTCAAATGGTGGAACTTCTACTTCTGTGACAAAGACAAAGACAAGCCATTTGTCAAGCGGGACAAGTATGAAAATGTGAAGAAGATGATTACGTTTCACTTGAGAGATTCAAAAGACATGTGCGTTCTGTTCAATCTGTTTCACCATCCAGGCTGTGGTGGTAGCACCTTAGCAATGCATTTGATGTGGGATCTTCGTCAAGAGTCCAGATGTGCCGTTTTGAAAGACAATACACATCCAAAAGCAGACGTTGCCATCCAAGTCATTAAACTGATGAATCTTGAAAGCGAGAGACCTTCTCCAGTTTTGCTGTTAGTTGATGACTCAAAGGAAACAGAGAATCCTTATGAACTTGTAACCAGCATCCGTCAAGCTGTAGAGGATTACTGTAGCATAAATGTGGATGATGAAAAAAATTGCAAAGTCATAATCCTCAACTGTGTTCGTTCCAATAGCCCAAAGGAGCAATACAAACGACACAATCCAAGTCAATTCATTACTGCTTCCTTGACTAAAGAAGAACAAAATAATTTTGAGAAAAAACTCAAAGAGCTCAAAGAAATTCATGAAAAACCTGAAAACTTTTACAGCTTCATGATTATGAAGAGCAATTTTGACAAGAAGTACATTGATGATCTTGCCCGTAACACATTGGAGAACTTTGATTTCAGCTCAAAGGAGGCCCGACTGTTTGCTTTTCTGGCGTTACTGAACACCTATGTGGCAGAATCTGAAATCTCTCTCTCACTCTGTGAAGATTTTTTAGGGATGAAAGTAATTCACTGGAAAGAGGATAGTGTAATGGACAGGATGAAGCAATATTCAAACACTCTCATCATAGACAAAGTTGAAGAATGGGGAGGATACAAAGGAATCCGAATCCTTCATCACTCCATAGCATCTGCATGCCTGGAAGAGTTGGAGAGAAGCTGCTTTTTAAAAGTAAGTAATATCACTATGGAGATTCTTCACTGTGATCTGTTCTTCAATGTTGGAGTTGCCAAACACAGAGACTCAATCAACAAATGTTGATTAAAAGGCAGAGAAAGAAAGATGGAGTAGAGAAAGAACAATTTTCTCCTCTCATAGATAAAATCCACAACCAGGAAGGGAAACAAACTGTCCAAAAAATCTTTGTGAAAGCATCATCCAGGTTTGTGACAAGTGCATCTATTCCTCAGGCACTGGCGAGATATTTGTACATCAAAGAAAGTGACTTTCCAGAAGCTGGAAAATGGGCCGAAACTGCCAAGAACATTAAAGAAAACAAATGCACATTGGACACAATTGGGCAGGTTCACAAAAGCAATTTAACATCCAACAACAACAGAGAAAAACAGGCGACATCACACAATCCAGAAGACTTAAACACAAACATTAAAATAGCGGATAATGCTATCAGAGCGTTTAAAAGGGCTCAAGAGCTGGCAAATACAGAGGATGAACCTGAGGAGGAAGTTTCTGATGATGCATCAGATGACTATCAAGGACAGTCATTAGTCTATGGCTATGTGGGTGTGCTGGAAATAGCTTTTCTGGTATTTGAGATATTGAGCAGATTGCCATTCTTTGAGGGAAATGATCCGATGAGGAAGAAGTACTTCCAGAGTTTCCTTCAACAAAAAATCCCAATCACCAGTGTGCATAAAGAAGAGAATGAGATCAACAACAGATACGTGGAGATCATCAAAGGGCATGAACCGTTTCTCCTCAGTTTGAAAACTGAAGTAAAAGAAACATTTGACCTTGTTAACCGTTACTTCACGTATACAAAAGGGAACAATGAACAATATGATTTAAAGAATCGTTGGATCGTCTGTGGTCTTTTTAAAAAGTATGTAGCTCTTTTTTGCAGTGCACCAGAAGACATGAAAAAAGAACGACAACACAATCCTAATCTCAATTTGGAAATCGACATTCATGAAAAAAGATTGTTTCTTGAAGGTAAACAAGCAGATACATTTGCAGGGATTCTTCAGCATTTGGACAAACCTGCCGAAGAGATCGAGAGGATCACAGAATGCTATGCATTCTTACAACAACAACAATTCATCAACAAAAAACAAAAGACGAAGGAAACAATCAATTACATTTTGTCAAACATAGTTCTTTACCTTTTGAAACCAAAATCTAAACATGTCAAGAGTTACAGCCAACTCTCTGATCTACTTTTGAAAACACTGCAAGATGTAGGACTTGGGTATCCCTTCCCAGACCCGTACTACCTGGCTCTGCTGTTACTCTGGCCAAGTCCAACTGAGAAAAACTCTGATATTGGGACCTATGTGACTGCAATTCGAAACTCATCCCGCAAACATCTGGCAAAACATTGTGGAAAGAAGGGCACAATTGCCCACTTCTACTTAGGAAAAGGAGAAGGACTTGATAGGTTTGTTTCTAAACGTAAATTGGATTGGACCTTTAAAATTCCTCGTGATATCTTGGCACAACTGTGGTGGAACGGCGACATATTTAAGGAACAGCAAATCACTAGCCGCCTTCATAGAGTCAGTGGAATCACTGAGGAAGGACAGGTGTTCGCCAATTATGGCACACTGAAAATCCCTGTTCGTCCTGCTCTTATTGGTGGAATACGACATGGTTTCAGTAGAGAAAAGGTTTCTTTCTACCTTGGTTTTGCGATTAATGGACTCCTGGCATATGACATCCAGTATGAAAACTAGGGTAGTTGATCGGATACAAAAGTGCAACACAAGCACAGAGACATGAACTGTACAGTGTGAAAATAGGTGTGGTATCCAGTGACTCACTGTGATGGAATTTCAAACACACCTCATAAAAACATGATCAAACGAAAAGTAAGACAGACTGCAAGGTCAAATTCCAATGCTGTAGGTCTAGCTGCATATGTATGTTTTATATTATTTTTATGCCATTTAATGTTTTATAAACATTTGTCATCCACTTTAAGGAGTTTTTGTTTTTTGATTTTGTTGTCGGATGTGGCAAACTTGCCAAACTTTCTCCTATTCATTTATCTGCAAGTGCAAATATAATATAGTGGTTAAGTGTATGTACACAAGCACTGACTCATGAACTGTACAAAGTGAAAAAACAGGTGTGGCAGGCAGAGTGATGGAAAAACACACCTCATAAAAACAAATGACATGTAAGACAGACTGCAGGGTCAAAGTCCAATGTTGTAGGTCTAACTGTATATTTTTGTTTTTATATTCTTTTTATGCCATTTCATCTTTTGTAAACATTTGTCATCCACTTTAAGGAGTTTTTGTTTTTTGAA
The DNA here is from genome assembly GCF_008315115.2 of Sander lucioperca. Classification (NCBI taxonomy): domain Eukaryota; kingdom Metazoa; phylum Chordata; class Actinopteri; order Perciformes; family Percidae; genus Sander; species Sander lucioperca. The sequence continues at coordinate 32,569,524 of NC_050183.1, forward strand.
TTTGTTGTCGGATGTGGCAAACTTGCCAAACGTTCTCCTATTCATTTATCTGTAAGTGCAAATATATTAGTTGAGTGTATAAACAAGCACTGACGCATGAACTGTACAAAGTGAAAAAATAGGTGTGGCAGCCAATGTGATGGAAAAACGCACCTCATAAAAACATATGACATGTAGGACAGATTGTAGGGTTGAATGTTAATCCTGTAGCACTAGCTGTATATGTTTTTATACTCTTTTTATGCAATATAATCTTTTTTTTTAACATTTGTTATCCACTTTTGTTGGTTTGTTTTTGTTATCTGTTGCAGATTTATCTAAATGCTATAAATGTATATACAAGTACAACTCACAGTGAAACTATTGCTCATTTAAATTAAGAAAAAGATGGAGGCCTGGATCTCCCAAATCCCAGTTAAGAACCATTAATCTAGCATTCAACTCTTAATTTTTGTTATTACTTCGCATTAACATTATGAAACACACATTGTTAAACATTATTGAACAGATAAGGGTAATGGTGAAAATGGAATTAATATCTTCTGTTCTCATGTGAGAAATGTGATTGATTGTGGACACCAAGTTCTCCATAAGGACATGGTTTTGCCGTAGTAAATTGTTTTCCAGCTTGAAATGTATCAGGGAGTGGTCATCTGAATTGTTGTATCATATGTAGATTTGAAGAATTGTACCATTTTGTCATTATGGTATTTTGTCTTCACAGGCTTATTTATTTTCATTTTGTTTGTACTTTATATTGTGATTGTATTTTTGAATGTGCATTGTTTTATTTGGCATATAACCTACCTTTGGAGCTACAGTTTTTTTAAGACAACCTGTTGATAACCAATAATCTAGCACTCAATAATTTAGATTTTTTTTTGTGACTTTACATTAACATTATTAAACATGTTGCATTGTGATTGGTAGGTCTATTTATTAGATGTATGTCTGTCAGATGTGGGACTTTAGTTCATATTTCTTTTGCATTGTAGATTTTAATTTTGGCACAATTCTTTTCCACACAATTTTGTTCACAGACTTATTTTAATTTTGTTAATACTTTATACTGTGATTGTGTTTTGGAATGTGCATTGTTTTCTTTTGAATGTGGCTGACTTTTGGAGCTACACTTTATTTTTGATGACTTAATTGGTTGAAGACCATTAGTCTAGCATTTTTTATATTTTTTGTTTGACTTGACAATAACATACTGTAACATTTGTTGATTTGTAGGTCTATTAACCCATCTGCCTGGTCAGAGCCAGAACCTTACTTTATTTTATGTTGTATTGTATGTAGATTTTAAGTTTGGCATAATATTTTGTCCACACAGGTTTTGTTATTTTGTTGGTAAGTCATACTGTGATTGTTTTTTGAATGTGCATTGTTTTATTATGTACAGGATGTGGCCTACTGTTGGAGCTACACTTTCTTTGTTAAGACTTTAAGAATAAAGTTTGGAAGCTTTATATTACATTTGTGTGTTGCCACTGTATTGTGATTGGTTGGTCTATTATCGGTTAGCTGTTTGTGTGTGCCCACTCATACTTCATGACATTAATTGGTGCCCAACTTGGACCACCCCAGTAATAAAAAAAGGTCTGGACATGCCACTGAAATGTATGTATTCATAAAGAACATAACTATGCAATAAACAAAAATCAAAAATCCCATCATGGGTTCTGTCTTAATTGTTGTTATTGTATTTTATCATTGTAACATTGACTCCGTACAAATTTGTAGTAAAAAATATGTCTTTAAATCAATTTTACAAATTGCAGGCCTTAAAATGATCTTAAATTGAGTTGTTAAAGGCTCTAACAAACATTGTATCTGCTGCCTGTAGCACCAATAGCCAACAGAATGCTTCACCTTAATTGTTTTATCTAGATGTGTATCATGATGCTTTCATGCTACTGGTTTAGTGTGATATGACATATGACATTTCGACTTCATTATAGTAGGAAAAGCCTGTTACTTATACCACTAATGAAGATGCTGTTGTGTTCAAGTGTTCCAGTGAGAGTGACAGTGAGCCAGCATGCACAATACCAGGACCTTGAAATCAAAGCAGAGGAATGCAATGCAGCCATCATTAATGACATTATTTAGACCTGTTCTTTCCTACTGTGACAAGTCAAAATGTCTTCGGTAAAAAAAGGCCTTTTACAAGTATAAAGAGCTAAGTTGCTGTGGTGGCATGTTTAAACCAGGGTGCTGCTTTATTTGGGTGTTTTCCTGCAAATAGCTCTCAGGTAGAGGGGAATACTGGAAATTATTTTTTAGGGATGTAAACATGTTGTCTTGCCCGAACCTCATTGATTTTAACTTCTTGTATACTGGGTTTATGGGGATAGCCACGGCTAAATAATATCCACAATCTTATAAAGCTAAACATAAGAGATATTCCTACTTAAAGCAAGGGGAGTTTTGTGGAGTTTTACTCATTTTTTTTTTTATATGAATTACATCAGAACATTTGAGCTCATTTTGTACAACATGTACTGCTGCTACACTTGTCTACATTCACTGCTTATTTGACTTATTTTAAAGACAAATTACATGGATTGATTTCAACTTCAAAAAGGTGTGCAATAACAGCAATCGGCACAATGACGATTATCGCCATACTTATTATTCTTCATCTTCTGCTACATTTCCGTTCCTCTACTAGTCACGGAGCGTTGCCAACACATGCACATGAAATATATCAAAATGTGTGTAATGATCAGGAATGGCGTGCTATGACTTTTCTAAGAGATTTGCAGCGCGGTTTTCACGGAATCAAACAAAAACTGCGCAAAATTTGCTGTAGACTTCAATGGGAAATCTTTGGGAAATTGCTTAACACAGCTTAAAACCAGCCCTCTTTGGGGCCATACCGATTCGCCATACTTTAATGTAGAAATATAATTAAAAGTTTAAACCGAAGACAAGACTTTGGCCTTTAATGGGCTGAATATATATATATATATATATATATATATATATATATATATATATATATATATATATATATATATATATATATACATACTGACCTTTGACCTCCTTACCTTTGGATTTAGGAACCCGCTTAATTCTGTCTTTGCCGAGTTATGGATAAGAGCATCAGCATAATGTATCTGCATTTAAAAAATAAATAAATTCTTCAATAAGCCTACTAATATCTGCAAAAAAATCTAAATAATGACAGTGTAAGATCTGGAACAAATTCAAACTAAGACATCCTACCAATGTGATATTTCACATGTTTTTGATATAAAAACCTAAAATAATTTAAAAACATCAAACACTAAACACATGGTGACTTCCTGGTGTCTTTCTTATTTGTTACAAGAAATAAATATACAAGATTCTTTATCTTCAATAAAATGAAATATTTGGTCATATTGATGGTTAAAAGTGGGATATGTCAAGAATAGGCTAACTATCCTAGTACTTGTAAAGTGAAACTAAAATAATACTACTAATGACATGCGACCGCCACAACCATAGAAATGAAACTGAAAAATTCCCTTTTAGGATTTAGAAAGCTAGCTAATTAGCTAGCTACCTAGCTATTAGACAAGATGATGAGTTATAAATTATAATGTTATTGATGACTTACCAATAGAAATATGAAGCAATTCAATTCAGCATCTTCAATTCCTCTTTAACAGCAAGGCAACAGAGAAAGCAAACAAAAGTTTTTGTGCAAATTACAGCTGGAAAACCTCTCCACAGTGAGCCTGTGACTTGCCACAAATCAAAATATAGAAGTCTCCAATGACATTTCATTAAATGCCAATATAAATAGTTTTAGGCATGGAACCAAGCCAACCAGCTACGTGATGAATAGTGACCATAAAGCAATAGGTTCGGCCTAAAAGAAAAATACAGTTCATCCACAGGAAAACAGTGCGTATAAAACCTGCATATCTGAATGAATTGCAAAACTTACAAATAATGCTTCAACCAGTGTTTAAAAAGTTGATAAAATCAAATCTTGTTTATATTGTGAAGAGTTAATCATTTGATTTTGGTAGTCACATAAAGTAGAGTAATTCACTTCCTGCAGTGAGAAGAAGTTGTGGGGTTTTACTGCCCTCTGCTGATTGTTCAACACAATTTAGGCTGGTTTTTATAAAAGAGAGAACATTCAGCTCATGGTGACATTCATCATTTCAAGACAAAAACTTTGTAGTTGTATTCAGATCTTGTACTAACAGTGTAGAAATACTCTGTTACAGTATAAGTCCTACATTGAAAGTGCCCCTTCAGTAAAAATATGTAAGTATAATCAGTAAAAAGTTAGAAAACCAAAAGCTAAGTATGTCCCATTGCTGTTCACTAGGTGGCTGTCTTGAACCATTCAGTTGTTTGGTGACCAAAAAAGGAATAAGAAGATAAGATTTAGCCTTTCTCCTGTTAGGTGATACTCTATTGATCCCACAAAGGGGTCTCCAGCTACAAATCAACACTCCATACTTGGTCAAGCACAGGGACTTGAACCAGCACCCTTCGGTACCCAAGCAAAATCCCAACAGGCTGAGCTACTGCCATCCCTAGTATCCCCACTGTTGTTTAGTGTTTTGTGTTTCTAAAAAAAGACCTGAACATGCTAGTATAATGTGAATATAACAGTAATAATAACAGTTTTTCACACCTTGAACCTACTATGGGGAAAATATAAGGTTGAAATACTGTTCAACCAATTATTCAATAACAATTCAACACCAGTTCTATGTTGACAATATGTATGTCTGGTATGTCGCTGCCCATTATGACTGTAAAGACACTGTAGTGCAGAAACGTTGGTCTGTGATTAAGTGGCCTAACCGTAACTTGGAACATCTTTGGAATGATGTATTGTTTTATTATTAGCATTATTTTCATGTATGATAGTAGACCCAGGATTTTGATGTTGATGCGCTTTCCTGCTTTGGCATAATTGTTGTTCCTTTTTTCAGGTGAGTGGCATGTTGCAAGTGAACATGTTTTAAATTTAAGAATTTCTTCAGCTTTTCAGTTTTGATCTTGAGTAATCTCATTTGTCAAAGCATTGTCTCTGGCCTAGCCTGTAAAGCCCAGTTCAGACCAATGATTTGGCAACCTGTAGGGGGACAGAGGCTGGAAAAGTTGCATAGTATGCCTTTAAAAAACTAAAAACGTTCAAAATACTAAATTTAAAATTGAAATACATGGCATTTTTTTTCCTTTTCATGGTGAAAAGGGGACAAGAAACATTTAAAATATGCTTTGATTTTCATTTTCATTTAATATAACGAAAAATAAAATCACTTCAAAACAGATATGAAAAAAGGCCTGTATCTTTCACATTTTGAGACCGGATGTTTTCATTTCCAAAGTAAAAGCGCCGGTATACCAGTGTTGCTTTAAGCCCAGACTAAAATGACTTTGGAACATAACATAGACTGTTAATATTAACAACATTTGGGGACTGTGGCCATAAGCTAAGCTAATTAAATAAATAACTGGCCTTGAACACAGCATACCTTAGTAAGCTTCATCTCCGAGTTGCTGTCTGTGGCTGCTACATCCTCCAGCGCTGTGCCAGATGATCCCGCCGCGGTGGAGAGAACCCAGCCAGTCACGGTCATCAACGCTACACCAAGGCGTTCAAAGCAGGATTGGCTGGAAAGAGGTCACATGAGAAGAAATGCAGTAGTTAACACAGACATAGGATCCATAGTTTGCTATCCTGATCATGTCAGGAAATTAATTAAAATGAGACGGTGCAGACTAAAACCCAACTACTACTTGTAAGCCTCACAAAATGGAAAAAATATGGTACATTATGGCTACGTTCAGACTGCTGGCAAAAGTGGCCCAAATCAGATTTAGACCACTTCCATATGTGGTCCTGAATCTGACCCAGGTCTGATGTTTTTCAATTCGGCTGCAGTGTGAACAACCAAGGCGGATTTGATGCAACTTTTACGTCAATCTACATCGACATCTGTCACAATTATGCGCCGGCGGGAGTTAGCCCTAGACACAGACAGTAACATTAAAAACTTGACTAGGCCTGTAAAATGGAGAACAGTGATGGAGCCAGTCAATGGAGGGAGAGTGAGGTGTTAGACCTAATTTGTGTATGCTCATTAATGTTATGGCTGCCATTACACAAACATTTTGCAATAAAAGCGAGAATGCTTACTTCCTCCATAACCACCCTGACTTTAGTGCAACAGCGTGCTGCGTTTGATGTCATTGTTATTGTTCTTTTGCGCACGCGGGTTGCTGTTGAAATCAGTCACGACCAGTCGAACCCACGAATGTCGTGCTTGAGCCATGTTACTGGTTGCACGGCGTTCGGTGAGCGGGCAGGTGGGGGGGGGGGTGCGGGCAGTTTGACAGTTTGTGACGTGACAAGCAGGCGCAATCCCGTGAAACTTGGGTTCATGCTTGTCACACGCCCGTCCGCTGCGAGAGTTGAATCGGGGTTGAACTTTTCCCTACGCGAGCAACACGCCGTGCAAATCAATGAACAAGAGACTGATTATTGCTGTTTGTGATTTCACTAAAATATATAAATGTTTTCTAAACAGTTATCAGGACAGAGACAGCGCGGGACTTCTGCTTGTCAGAGCATTGGCACAAGACTGGATTCATCAGGTAACGTCCGTAATTATGACTGTGCTAATTTAGCTAACTTTAGCTATCAACAATAAGAGATCGTGGTTAGAAAAACACTAGGATTACCACTTTTTGTTATAAATGGACCTGTGATTAGGGATATATGATACCACAGTCAGCTAATCTCATTCAGGTGTAGCCTACGGTAGGGATACAGTAGTGCACAGAATCCCCATGGTTACCACACATTGATCGCCGGGCGTTTAATTACGGAGCATTGTCCTTCACATGAGGAGCGAGACCCAGCAGATCCCGGCGTGTCTGTAGTGTTGCTCGATATACCCACAATGGGGAAATTCTCACTGTTGCAGCAGCGAGGGTTAGGGGTAGCTCAACCCGGTCTCACGTCTCACAGTTCGTAAATAGTCACATTATTTTTATTTATTGATTTGTGTACAGGTCACGATTTTCTCGTTTATTTCGTGTACAGGTCACGATTTTCTCGTTTATTTTGTGTACAGGTCACGATTTTCGAACGTTACCATTTCACGAACTGCCATGACACTGGGCTGCTCTGGGGGACGCAACAACTGGGAAATTAAACGCCACACGCCGGCGACAACAACGGGACGGACCGCCACACGGGGACGCGATCCCCAGTCTCTGTGGCACGCAACAACGGGGACATGAAACGCCACAACAACGGGGCGGTTGAGGTTAGGAAGAGAATAACGCGGAAAGGAACTGCAACACACCGGACACGATCCCCCAGTCTCCTGGGTGAAAGTCCTGTGTTTGCCCCATCCTCCACCCCGACCAACCTCCCTATGCGGATTTTCTGCTTTTCATACCACTCCCTACGTAATCGTTCTGTGATCACGAAATATGCTTCCCATTAAAATACATTAAATTAAAATTCGTAATCACCACACGAAAAAAAACGACATAATCGTGTCATGTTCATGAATCAATAGATTCAATAACGTGACCATTTCACGAACTGCCGTGAGACTGGGCTGGGATAGGTTCAGATTTTGCTTCCTTTACGACACACGTGTCAAACTCAAGGCCCGCGGGCCAAATCCGGCCCCTTGCAGATTATGATCCAGCCCGCATATCAATTTAGGTTCTAGTTGTGCGTCAAAACCAAAAACACGGGAAAGTGTTTTTTTTAACTGCAGTTACGCAACACTCCAAGCAGAATTTGGCAGATTTGCTGACTTTGAGACTCAGAAATCCCTTCATATTTGGGCAGAAACATTGATGTAAAAAAAAAAAGAGAATTGTTTTGCTTGATTTGCTAAATTCTATGATGTCTAAGGAACATTTTTGCTGACTTTTGTAGGGCTTTATGTCAGCAAAAATGCAACAGAAAGCATTAAAAAATGTCAGAAAATGCGACAATTTAAATAAAAAGGTGACAAAAACGTCTGAGAGAGCCATAAAGAAGTCGGGAAAAAAAGCATACAAAAATGACTACAGAGCTACAGCGATGTCAAAAAAGCGACATGCAGTAATACAGTCAAAGATATTTTATTTTTTCAATGAAACAAAAGCAAGTCAATAACCTTTACATGTCTGGCCCTTGATTTGATTCTCTTTTTCCAGTGTGGCCCTTAGTGAAAATGAGTTTGACACTCCTGGTTTACGACAACTTTTAACATGTACAAGATAAACATGAGAAACAGCTTTTCTGTTGCAATCAGCAGGGGAAAAAGGACCCAAACGCGGAGAGAGACAGGTAGGCAGGAGCAGTGTTGAAACTCAAAGATTTATTTCCTCCAAAAAACAAAAACAAATCAAGGGAGTCCTGTGAGCTGCAGGCAAAAACCAATACCGGGGAGAAAAAAGGAGAGACGGAAAACTGACCGACGCGGACACACACAAACTGACACAAGGGGATACAAAACAATCTGACAAGAGACAAAGGGAATACATGAGGTAATGAACAAATGAGCGACAGGTGACACGACAGGTGAAACACATCAGGGCGGGGCAGGACAATCAACAAAGGCGGGAACACAAAAAGTAAAACTAGACATGACAGGACAGAAAACAGACTATCAAAATAAAACAGGAAACAGGAACCACTGACAAAAACCTGAAATCAACTAAACACAATAACTTGACAACACAGAACACAGAACACAGGAATTAACCAAAAAATACACTATAAACCAGGAGATAACAGAAATATACAGAATATACAAACACGGGGAACATGCACAAATAAACAATAAAGACAACAGACATGAACAAACTGGAAACAGAAATATTCCTAAACCGTAACATTTTCAAATCCAACGTAAAAAGTATTGGATAGTTTGAATAAAAGTAAAAAAAAAAAAAAATGTATTGTGGTAAATGCACATCTTAAATAATATGTAGTAGCTGAGAGCACATGGTTATTGGAGTTAGAGAAAATGGCGTCCCAACTGGCGCATACTTGTGTGTACTGCTCTTGTGCAAAGACATCCATCTTTTTCCTTTCCATATTTCGTGACGTGTTCTTTCTTTGCCATGTTTAAGGAATCATCAGAAATCATTACATTCATACTGTATGTTCAAACATAAACAAACTGGTATCCCATAGCAACAATAGAATCAAAGATAGAATGGAATAGAACCAATAACCATTTGGATTGAAAACATAAGAATACATGTTGTTGTTGTTGTCATAACGACTCTTTTAATGTTGTTGAGAATCTATGGATACTGGGACCCAGTTCTGACACAAATTCACCCAGACAGCTGCAGTTTGTATCAGAGAGGCATTTGACTGTGACAATCCAAAGGTGCACATTGCAACAGGAGAAAAACCACTGGTCCAGCAGAATACAAAGTTGGAAAACATGGAATTCAACTCCAGAGAGATTGAACCGCAAATTAATTTCTATCTCAGTTCACTTGAAGAACAAGTGCGGTGTGAACTGAAGGACAGCGAGGCAAGGCTCACCCAATGTGAATCTGAGGGAAGAGTTCACCTGATCATCCGAGAGGACTTGCTGGCCAATCTCCTCGATCAGCTCCAACAACAGAGAGAGGGCAGCACTTTGAGCCGTGACAAAAAACTGATGCAGAGGGAGATGGTTGATTTGAAAGTTCAGCTGGCTGAACGTGTCCCCTCCCCACCCAGGGAAACAGAGTATCTGAAATCCGAGCTGGGAAAAATCAGCAACAGGCTGCGAAAAACCCAAAAAGATCTCGACCTGCAGTACTTCATTACTGAAGACCTGAAAGTCGAATTGGAGCAGATGAAGGGAGAGAAACAGCTGATGCAGAGGGAGATGTGTGACTTAAAAGTTCAGCTAGCTGAACGTGTCCCCTCCCCACCCAGGGAAACAGAGTATCTGAAATCCGAGCTGGGAAAAATCAGCAACAGGCTTCGAAAAACCCAAAAAGATCTCGACCTGCAGTACTTTATTACTGAAGACCTGAAAGTCGAATTGGAGCAGATGAAGGGAGAGAAAGAGGCTCTTGAAAATAAAGTGGAGACTCAGAAGATGGACTTTCGTAAAGAGAGACAGATGCTCGCGGTAGGTAAGGCCACAAATGTGAGGTTGGAGAGCTATCTGGAAATTGAGAGGGCTCAAGCTCAAGAGCTGAAGGATAAACTGAGCAAGATGGAGGAAGCTCTCCGAAAACAAGATG